>NW_008614432.1:17603-26238 GCF_000691845.1 Merops nubicus | reverse complement strand
AAAAAAAAGAAAAAGAAAAAGAAAAAAAGCAGTGATTAATTAATATGCTGTCAGAAAGAAAAAGATGATTTCACTGAAAGCTCTCCATTTTTCCTCAGGGGAAAAAGAAGGAATGGAAGAGCCACGTTTCTCTGTGAAATCGAAACGCTTCGGGGAGCAGAGGCTGAGACTGGATTTTGGGGGTGGGAGGGTTGCTGCCTCCCCCAGCAGCTTTTTTTCCACCCACCAGGCACCACGAAACTGCCTCTATTTTTTTTTTTTCCCCAAGAACAAAAATAAAACCAACCCCAACCCATTTTCTCCTCTGCAGAAGGGAAACCAGAAGCTCTTCCAAACCAGAGGAGCAGCCCCAGGAGCTCCTCCTGCTCACCCTGCAACCAAGTGGCAGGCAGCAGCAGAATGCCATTCTTTAGCTGCATCAGAGAGGGGAAAGATGCTTTTAAATATACAATGGCACCTGGGAAACCTAAAGGCACCACATTAAAGAACAAAGCCCTTGACTGCTGTGTCCCTTTGGCTGGGCCGTGGAGAGCTGGTATAATTATTGCTGGGCATCTCTGTGGCTCTCCAAACACACCAGAGCTTTCAAAACCCAACCCCAGCTGTGCCTGACATTTCATTCCTATTAAAATCCATCCTATTTCTGAATGGAAATCATCTGGTTCTTTTTTTTTTTTTTAGCAAACTCAGGTAGTGAGGAAACTTTGATTTAGTCCTTGAGTGTTGGGTGGAAAAAGGGGCATGGGAGAAAAGAGAAATTGAGATTATCTTTAAAAATATAAATAAGATGAAGCACTTTGGCTTGAAGAAAAGGTATCACTGAATATTTCTTAATCCCTGGAGGCCACTGTGCTCAGAGATCCAGTCTCCCAGCTCCTGTTAACACCACCAGGAGCAGAACAACTCAATGGCTGGGGAAAAAAAAGTGAGAAGAGAAATACAACTCCTGTTTTCCAAGAGGCAGAGCCTGGCAGAGGATGCTGGGGGGGTCCCAAGGGACTGGAGTAAGTCAGGGTGGTCCCACCCCAGCCAGTGAGGGGATGTGATTTGTATGAGCCTCATTAAAAGGTCAGGCCAGCTACTGCCCTCAGGAGCTGCACCTCACTCTTGTTCCCCTGGGGCACTGGAGCCTCCAAGGAGCCCTGTCCCCACTTTGGGCACCACCAGGGTTGGGATACAGCACTGCTGCCCAGGCTCTAAAGCCAGCCAGAAGATCACATCTTGAATCCCTGATCCCTTCTGGCTGTGGGCACCTCTCCAGAGATTCAGGCTGGGGGATCTAAAAGTGGTGGGGGGAAAAAAAAACCAACCAACCAACCTGATGCCCTCCCAAGGTTCCAGCTCGTGCTTCTAACACCAGTCACACCTCGCTCCTCAGCCCACACTTGGCATCATCTGCACCTCCTGCTGTCAGCCCTGCTCGCTGCTAATTAGCCTGGATAATTGCACTAATGGTGACCAGTGTTTTCCTGCCCTTTCTCCCCCACCAGGAGGGGTAGGTTCCCCCCCCACCATGATTTCAGCTCCTGGATGGGAGAGAGGGAAGGGAAAGCCTCAACCCTGGGCAGTGGATGGGGAAAGCTGCCCCTTGGAGCCTTCTTTACTTGGGGAAAGAGAGAAAAATTCACTCCAATTAATTTATTTAAGTGGCTAAGCATTAATCCCCTTCCACTTATCTAGAATTAACAGAGCCTTAAGCAGATTTTTTTGCCTAATCCACTTCCACGTCCTCCCCCCCACAAGGGTGTGTCTGTTTGGGGAAGGAGTGTTCAGCTAATCCACTTTAAAATTCACCAGGCTGGTTTGTTCAGCTCAACCTCCTCCAGAGATGGGCCAGGAGACCTCAACACCCACGCTGCCCCTGCCACTGGTGGGGCCACCCCACCCGTGGTCCTCTCACCCAGCTGGTTTCTCCCTTTTTTTGGGGTCTGCTGGGAGCCAGGGAGAGCTCTGAAGGAGCCACCAGAGCAGAGCCAAGCAGAGGGAGGGACAGAGAGGACCTTCACAGTGTTTGAAAGTGCCAGAAGAAGGAGCTCAGAAGCTGCTGAGATGTTCAGCCACGGAGCAGGAGGGAGCCAGGCTGGAGGGATGCTCATGATGCTGCTCTGTGGAGGACACTCAGCCCAAGCAGATGGCCCTGGGACACCATCCCCAGGGTGCCAGCAGCTCTGACAGCCTGGAGAGGCTTGAAGGACACCTTGGACACCACAACAGATGCATTCTCCTCCCCTGACCTGTTTCTTTGAAGAGAGCAGATTTAAGGCCATGGGTGCTCACGGCCCCCCCAGATGATGGTTCACCAAACCCTGTGATGGCAACACAGCCTGTCAGGGTCCAGTGGCAGATGGCCACAAGCCAGCAGACCTCCCACCAAGCCACAGATGAGGAACCAAAGCCCAAAGGCTTAAAAAAAAAGTGGAGCACAACAGCACAGCAGCACTCACATCTCCCAAAGACAGGTCCTGGAGGAGGCTGGGACCAGCACAGCCACTCCACCATGGCAGGAAGGCTGGACCAGATGATCTTGAAAGGTCCCTTCCAACCCAAACCAATTCCATGAAGAACATGAGGCAGGATGGGAGCATCAGAGAAACCACTGAGGGGGTGAAACAGCTCTCCATGGGAATCCCATCAGGGGGGACTTCACCCCTCCTCCACCATCACTTGAGAAGCTCCTGGCTCTTCTGAAATGGAGAGGAGACCCACTGGGAACTGCCAGAGGAGGTCTCCTTCAGGCTCTTTGAAGATAATCTTTGCTAACCTGCCATAGGATCTGTAAATCCATTCCTGGTCTTAGAAACTCCATTGATCCTATTTTTTTTTGTTAAAAAAAAAAATTCAGATTCAAGGTGGAGAATTAATGATTTCCAAGTGACCAAAGAGTGGCTTGAACACATCAGCAGCATCAGGAGCTGTCATGGATCAGAGGCAAAAGGTCTCACTCAGCCCCCAAGGGATGCAAACACCTCTTGTCACCCTCACAAATCAATGGCATTGGTGGCAGGGAACAAAAAAAAACCCTTCCTAGGTGAAACCAAATGATTTATGATGGGCCACGGGCCAGCTCTGATGCTCCCCTGCCTCCCCCAGGGATGTCCTCTTGATCTTTCCTGATGAGACCTCTCCAAACCAACCCTGAAGCAACCCACCCATCCCTTCAAACCCAACACCCCACGGGTAAGATGCCATCGCCCTGCAGAAGGGGCCATCCTGTGGGACAGAGGGCAGAGATGGGAAGAGAAAGGGGACAGGGGAATGTCAACCTTGGTTTCTCCTAGGGAAGGAGTGTGGTGAGCACCAGAAGCTGACAGGCTGGGGAATAATGGTCTGAGCTCACTCTTATTTAAAGCCCAGCCGCCCGCTGCGTTCATCGCCAGCCCTGCTCTGACTTGCAGCAACAGTTAAAATTAAATATACATAAGTGCTTTCAAAGAACTGTTAATTGAAGGGCATTAAATGGTATAAAATACATCCTCTTTATTTTCCTCCTCGGCAGAGGCAGGAATAATTCTCTGAACAGGCTCCTCTGCCAGGCTCAGCAGCTGCAGGAGTGGCCGAATTCACCTTCGCTGCCGGCCACGGCCACGTCTCCTTTTAATTACTGCTCTTCAGAAAGCTCCTGCCTCCTCCCTGGCCTGGGGGATGGGACCAAAAACGTGGCAAAGCCCAGGGGGGAAAGGATGCAGCTGAATTCCCAGCTGGGGTATTTATTTTGGGGGGGAGGATGAGGGGTGAAAGACAGCGGGCTGGCACCGGAGGATGAAGAGGGGAGAGAGGAATTCGAAGCCTGTTGGCAACACCTCGTCCAGATTTTAATATCTTGCCCATCCAATTCTCCCACTGAGACCTTGGGCCAAGCTCTGAGCAGGGTTTTTTGTAGCAAAAAGACCCTTTTTTGAGGTAATGCTACATGCAAAATAAAAAACCCCAAAGCCAACACAGACACACACACACCAAAAACCCTTTAAGACGACAGAAAAGGGTTGAGATTTTTTTGCAGTTGTCCTAGAAATGTAGAGAAGGAGCTGAACAGTGCAAAGTATTTCTGTGAAAGGGGCAGGTGATGAGGTGGGGCAGGGTCTGCCCCAGCAGGGTCCACCACCAAAGGGCACCTCCCAGCACCAGCACGTGGCAGATGAACCCATCAGGACAGGGCGTGAGGGATGAAGCCCAGCCTGGAGGAAAAGTCTGTGGAGTTGGTCTGCTTGGCTGGGAAACACCTTTTTCTTTGATTTCTCTGCAACCCAAAACTTTAGGGGAGGAGGAAATAATTTTTGAGCCATCCCTTGCCATTTGGGATCAAAGAAAGGAGCTCCAATGATCTCCAATGATCTGACCACAGCCTGGATCAGAAGGCACGAAATGGGAGATTTCATTTTTAGACCATGCTTAGTGGTTTCTTCTTTTTTTTTTTAAGTTTTTTCTCAATTGGTTCTTTCCCCACATTTGGCAGAGCTCCTCTGTGCTGGCCACGCATCCAACAGACCCAAATCTGCATCACTCCTCAGTCCACAAACAAAGCAGCAAGAGAGACAAAGCAAGAACCTTCTGCCCCAGGTCCCACCACTGCCTGCAGCTCCCACCCCACATCTCCACAAGGCAAAGCCAGAGCATCTCCAACCACTTCTCCACATCATCACTGAGAGAGGAGACTCCTCAAATGACCTGGACACTGCAGCCACGTGGCTACAGCCAAGCCTCTGGGAGCCTCCTGCTGCCTTGACTTAGGTGGCACCTCCTTTTGGTGCCCTGCACCTCCCAACCCTGGCCAGAGCCTCCTCTCCTTGGCATCTGAGAATGGAAAAGAGCTGCTCCAAAGACACACAACCCTGCTGTCAGGTCACTGTCATTCCTGAGCAGAAAGGCTTCACAGTTGGGGGAAAAAAGTTTCCTTCAAAGAAACAAAATGGCCCAACAGAAGTCCTCTGGATTGGGTTGGTTTTTTTTCCCCAGCAAAAATCTACCATGGCTATTTTGCTCTTTCCTCCTTGATCTCCATGATCAGATCAGAAAACTGACAGTTTTTAGTGAACTCTTCCATTTAGGAGAAAGCCTCAAAGGAAGGAAGGAAGGAGAACAAGTGGCCTTTGGTGGCCCTCCATCAGGGACCATCTTGATAGCAACCCTGGGCTATCAAGCTGGGGAAAAGCAGCAGGGTGGGAAGCCCAACAGCCTGAAGCACAGTGCTGTGGCCACGTGTCACCTCCCCAGGGGACTTGCCACCTCACTTCTTGCTGGTCTCCCTACAGGGGAGCTCAGCATGGCACACAAAGCTTCTCTGAGGGGCTGAGACTGCTCTGGAAGGCAACACCTCCAGCAACGAGGCTGCTGAGATCCTCACCAAGCCTGTGGAGCAACCAGGGCAGCCCTCAGCGTGCAGCACAGCTCTGTTCCCCTTGCTTTCCAGCCAAAAAAGAAGAGCAGGTGAGCACTGGGCTGCAGCAAGGCTTTGGAAGGTGCCTTGCCAATTTAGGAGGTCAGGTTGGACCCTCCTGCTCCTTGTGCTGAGCAGACACCACGCTGCTCTCAGCCAAAAGCTTTTCCCCTTTACATCAGCAGCAGTTCTGGGGCTCAGGAGGGGTTTCTTGCCACACAGGTCACACCAGAACAAGTCTCTCCTCAGCCAGAACCCTTCCCAGAGCCACCCTCCTGCACTGGGGGACAGCAGCAGCAGCACAGGGGACTTCAGGGTTGGGGAAGGTGATGAACATTGTCCACCCAGGGACCTCAATCCAACCTAAAGCAGCACTCAGCACCTCTGGGAGCATCCAAGCACCTGGACAAGGAGTTTGGGACTCAAGTCTGCTGGGTCAGACTGTCACACTTCAAGGTTTTATAGCCAATCTGGCACCATCCCTCCCAGGGACAAACCAGAGCTGGGCTGTAGGACCAGGTGCTTGCATGGCCAGGGAGTCACAGAGGTGGAGTTTTGATATTTTAGCCTGGATCAGTGTCATTCACACCTTTAAATGCCTCCAGCCTCCTTCTGATGAAAGGGAAACCACAAAGCAGCCCAGAAAGGCTCCCTGCTGGCCAGTGAATATCAATGTGGGGAGGTGGGGCATTAGCATGCAGGGTGCCTGCTCCATCTGCATGTTGGATTGGGCCTGACAACAGCCTGGAATACAGATTTGGGCTGGAAGGATCCCCAGAGGCATCAGCCACGGGCTCTCAGACAGGACCAGGAGCAGCCCCTGCTGCTGTCAACAAAGGGGGGGGGTGTTTCTCTGCCTCTTTTTCTCAGGGGAGTTCAGTGATTTGAAACAAGCTCATTCCTGCATCTCTTTAGCTCCTGTTCCTCAGCAGAGTGGCAGGTTGTCTTCTTTTGGAGGTGAAAGGAGTAAAATTGGAGCACCCCAGCATTAAAATCCTTCATCTGCTGGTGGTGTTGGCCACCAGCCTCCCAAATCAAGGACCTGCTCCACACAGGAGTCCCCCCAACCACAAAGCACCCATGGCTCCAGCACAGGAGATGATGCTCATGACCAGAGTGTGGAGGCAGCAGGGCTGGTCCCCTTGGTGGCAGCCAACAAGTCTGGTGGGGCACCTCCAGGGCATCAACAGACATTGGGCAACCCAACGGGGTGGGTGGATGTAGAGCAAACCCACAGCAAGGACAGACAAGGGGCAAACCCACAGGGCAGAAGGACAGGAGGCAACCCCATGGCACAGCTGGGTGTCCCCAGCACATGGATGGAAGCACGAGGAGGATGGAGGGTTCCTCAGACACCTATCAGCCATGGCACCACCAACTCAGAGCAAGGACCTGCTCTCAGAGCTGGGCAACCTGCCCAGG
The DNA here is from genome assembly GCF_000691845.1 of Merops nubicus. Taxonomy (NCBI): domain Eukaryota; kingdom Metazoa; phylum Chordata; class Aves; order Coraciiformes; family Meropidae; genus Merops; species Merops nubicus. The sequence goes on along the minus strand of NW_008614432.1, from coordinate 19,442 downwards.
CCACTGCTCCTCCTGCCACACATGGTGCCTGCAAGCCTCTGGTGATGGATCATCACAACTCACACACGACCCACTAAGTAAAAGGCTTATTAAGAGTTCCTTCACTTCATGAACTCCACAGAGGGATGTTAGATTGCCCAGTCTTACAATATTCTGTGAAGGAGATCAATTTGCAAGGAAGACCAACAGTGGAACGAGATAAATATAAAAATCTAATTAAATGTGAGGAAACATTCACTGGGAGAGGCTTTGAGGCAGCCAGTGGATAAATACAGAGGAGGACAGACAGAGACAGAGCTGCAGACCAAACAAATGGACCTACCTCTGAAGCCACGAACCCCAAGTCTGTAAATCAATATCAAAATCCACAAGATGGGGGGAGAGGGGTCAAAAAAAAAACCAAACAAGTCCTCCATAGCCATCTTCTGAGCATCTCCAAGGCTCTGGAGGCCTCAGCAGTCTGTTTCCCAGAGCTGCTCCTTCTTCAGCAGTCAGCAACCCAGCCACAGCCACGGGGCAGCTCCTCCAGTCGTGTCCCATCCCTTGGCATCCTCCTCCTCCTCCTCCTCCCCAGGATGCTGAGCAGTTGGCTCCACTGTTGGGCACTCCTCTGCTGCCTCCTGCTCCTGGGGGGGGGGCAGGCCAAGCTCCTGGGGGCGGGGAAGGGGGGGGTTAGCCACAGCTCCTGGGGCTGGGAACCCCCAGGATTCTTCAGTTATGGACAAGCAGGGAGTCCACAGTAGGTTGACAAGGTAACACACACACACACGGGGACACCTCTCTGTTATCCAGGGTGGATTATTAGTTTCCTTTTTTTTTTTTTTAAATCTTTTTTGTTTTCCTTTTTGCAAAAAAAATGCAAGCAAAAGAGACAAAAAAAAACCAAAAAAACCCAAGGTTTTCTATTGAAGGTACATCTCTTCTTCAATATGAAGACATTAACTGGATTGAGTCGGATCCCCCCATGCAGTGGTCAGCGAAGTCCTTTGGTAGCTGCTGAAGGGGCACCCAGGTAGGATGGCAGGGAGCTGTGGAGACATCTGAGGACACTTCCACCTGGTCCATGAGCAGAGAGGGCTGGGGCAGGGAAGGAGGGCAAAAGAAGAAAGGGAAGGTGGTTCCTCCAGACGGGGATGCTCCATCTCAGACCTCTCCCTTCCTCAACAGCCCTTTCCTCCTTCTCAGTTTCGACCACTGCTCAGCGGTGGTGGGATTGGAGTCTTGTCTCTAGGGTTTGGGTTTGCTTCCCCAACGCACATTGGTTTGTTGTCTTCATTGTTTTTTTTGTGTTTTTTTCTCTTTTAAATATACCATTTGTACATATTTATATGCATTTATACACTGTTCCCCATGACATTGCTAAGTGTGCTTCTGTTGGCGAGGAACGGAAGTCACCGGTTCGAGATGAGTCCCAGGAACATCCTTCATCTGGGGGGGTCCCGGTGCCCAGGCAGCGGTGGCACCTCTCCAAAGGCTGCCCCCTGGCACCCATCAGTTCCTCCCCTCCCACCTCTGCCCCCTCTGCTGCCTGCCCTCCCCCATCCCCTCCCCGTTGGATGAGGGACATCATGCCATCGAGGTCGGAGACTGGCTCATCTGTACTCGCATGGACTGAACACTGTTGAGGATCTTCTTCTGGTGTCCAGCCAAAGTCACCCCTATTCTCAGGAGGTCTCTGGAAGAGAGACAGAGGAATATCAGTAGGGCAGCTGAGGGTTGGTGGACCTGTTTTGCTGTTTCTAAGGGATGGGAGGGATGCATGCTCAGCTCATCCAGGCCTTTCAGGAGGTGGTTGAGGCCCCATCCCTGGGGGTCTTTAAGGCCAGGCTGGAGGAGGCT
>NW_008614432.1:8535-17549 GCF_000691845.1 Merops nubicus | reverse complement strand
TCCCCTTCAAACCCTGACACATTCTGATCTGTTTTAGCAGAGGACTTTAGAGCCCTCATGGCTCAATGGTTGGACTTGATGATCTTAAAGGTCTCTTCCAACCTAAAGGATTCTATGATTCTAAGAACAGCCACAGAGCCCCAATGCAGCCCTGGGAGCATCACCAAAGGCAAGGTGGGACTGAGAGCAGGGACAGATCTACAAATTCACCCCCAGATGGTGAACACAGCCACCCCCAGACTCCAGGCACCTCTGCTGACTGGTGGGATGGACATCACACCCTTCCTTTGTAAGGCCCTTGAGGTTCCTCCTCACAACCCCACCCCAGCCCAGGCAGCACCCAGCTTTCCACCAGCCCTGGGCCAGCACCGCACTCACTCAGACGTCATCTGGGCGACGAGCTGCAGGGAGGTGAAGCCAGCAGTCAGGAAGCTGTCCCTGTACTGGCTCATCTTCACAGCACTCAGCCAGTCGTCCACTGAGGTAAAGGCAGTGAAGTCGGGGATGGAACGGTCGAGGAGGGGCTGAGAAGGCCTGGGAGAGGAGGAGACACTGCTGGCAACCAGCCCCCCTGGCACCGCGGGGCTGCCCAGCGTGAGCCCAGCGGGTGCAGATGCCCTCCCCAATCCACCCCTCACATAATATCCCCAAGACAAGCAAGGCCACGAGGGAGGCCTGTCCCATGGGAATATGGCTGTGCCAAGCAGCACTTTCCCACCCCACCCACCCAGCCCTGAAAGCCCCAGGGCTGGAGGCACCATCGGGGCGGACGCCGCGCGAGTGGACGGCGCGGAATCGTCGCCGCGGCGTGACGACGAGAACCCCTCGTGCCTGGCAAAGGATTTGGGCTGACTCCTTTCCCTCCCCCTCCCTGAGGGGCTGCCCGGGGGGGGGACAGGGAGCCTCACACAGCGGTGATGGTAGCCACAGTTTTGAGGCTGGCCGGGTTGCGGATCATCTTGTCGAGGGTGTTGACGATCTCGGCGAAGCGGGGGCGGGTGTTGCGGTCCTTCTGCCAGCAGTCCAGCATCAGCTGGTGCAGGGCAGCTGGGCAGTCCATGGGTGGTGGGAGCCTGTAGTCCTGCTCGATGGCGTTGATCACCTGGGGAGAAAGCAGAGCCTGAGCACCAGAGCTCTCCCTCCCTCCCGGGCAGCCAAGGAGAGGAGGAGAGGCTCCCGGAGGTTAATCTCCGCTCTGCCGATGTGCTCGGCGCAGCTCCTCCCGGCAGAGCTGCTGCTCATTATCTCCCTGAAGCTCTCTCCCTGCTCGTCAACCCTCTGAAGGTTTTCAAAGGCCCTGCAGCTTCCCAAAGCCCAATTACCAGCCCACTGGTTTGCCTTCCCAATTTCCCTCCCCGAGTCCTCTCGCTCGCCAACCCGTTTCATCTCGCCGAGCGAGCGCCGCCGAGGCTCCGGGAAGGAGCTGGGTCAGCAGGGCTTGTTTGGGGACCCCCTAAAGCTGCAGGGGTGACCCCCAGCACTCACGTCTTGGTTGGACATGTCCCAGTAGGGTCTCTCCCCAAACGACATCACCTCCCACATGACGATGCCGTAGCTCCAGACGTCGCTGGCCGAGGTGAACTTGCGGTAGGCGATGGCCTCCGGGGCCGTCCACCTGACGGGGATCTTCCCCCCCTGGGGAAGAAGGGAGAGCAGATGAGAGACAGATTCCTTGGCAGGGGAGCCCAGACACCCACCATCCAGGATTGGAGTCACCCTGCACACCCCTGGGCAGACAAACCCAGCAGGACAAGGAGGCAGGAGCTGAAAACACCTCTGTGAATTTCTCTTGTCGTTGCACAAAAGGGCTTGGCTAAAGACAAGGGTTTATCCAAGGGTTTATCCCACCTAGGTGTCACCTCTGAGTGATACATCCCTGCTCCAGCTGCCCTGAAGGACTCTGCACATTGGTGACCTGTCCCCAGGTCCTGTCCTCATGAAGACATCAGGTGACAAAGGCTACAGGGGACTGCACTTGTGCTGGACTCAGGTAAAGAGCCACAGGTACCCCCAACCCCTTGGCCTTCAGTGGAAACGAGGTCTAAGCTAAGAGCATCCCCTACAGCATCATCTGGGCTCCCACAGCTGCTGGATGGTCCTTCCAGAATCACCTTTGGTGCAGCAGGCAAAAGAGCAAAACACCTTTAAGCCCCAAAGGAGACTTGGAAAGCACCAGAATAAGAAAGTGCCTTTGGCAGAGAGCTCCTCGTTTCTCCTAAAAGCTCAAAATCAGGCTCAGCATCTCAAGTCACCCCATCAAACCAGGCTGGGTGCCAGCTCCTGGCAGGACAGGAAGGGCTGGAGACCACGTTGAGGGGGCAGGGATGCTGCAGAGGGGCAGCACCTACTGAGGGACTTCTCCCTGAGCAAGCCCCACTGAAAGAAGAGCCAAAAAAAAAGCCAGGGGATGAAGGGAAAACCACAGACACCCCCAGCATTTCCTCACAACTGCATTGTAAAGCATTTAGCACAATTCCTTCCCTGGCCTTTCTGAGGAAGCATCAGCTGCTGTTGAAGGATGAATGGCCAAAAAATATTTGATTGGAGTAACTACAAATGGAGAAATTAACTGCTAGGTTGTTTTTCCTGCCTTTTCCCCAGAGCTTAAAGACCTGCTGTGGGAGGCAGAGTGATGTAATCGCAGGCACAGCATCAGTTCCCAGCTGCCAGGGAGATCTATTATGGCCTAAATTAAATAAAAACACAGATGAGATAATCTCTTTTATCTCCAAAGGTGGGGAAAGGCTACTTCAGGCTTCATCCCAGCAGCTACTGCTGGGGGCTTTCGACATAAAAAACGATAGGTGGCTGCTCAAAGGACAGGTTTGGGCAGGGAGTGAGGCAGGTCCAGGGTGGAGGCGGGGGGGAAAAATCCCACAAGCAGGGGAGGAAGAGCTACAGCCAGGCCAAAAAAACTGAAGTCAACCTTAAAGGCATGTTTTGGGTTTCCCATTTTGGAGGCTGGAGCCACTCTGGCACCTTGGCACGGGCAGGCAACCCAAGCCACTGCTTCTGCAGGAGTCAGCACAGCCTCCTGCTGGCACCCAGTGCAGAATTTGTTAATCAATCAATAAATGAAGCCAAAGGGTTTGCTCATCCCCTCCTCTGCTCATCCTCAACACCACTAAAGGTCTCATGAGCCCACTGGCAGGAGGATGGCTGTGGTGGGGAGCTGGGGATCCCCCAGGGCAGCAGGAAGCAAGGAGAGAGTGGGGCTGCCGTCGCTTATGAAGTGAGTTAATGAGGGACAAGAAGGGTGGCTGGGGAATAGCAGAGCTCCTCTTAGGCTTCTCTCTTTAATTAAGGCTTGGAAGAAGTTTCCAGCAGAGGAAGGCAGACCAGGCCTGGAGCACAGGGGGAAGGGGAGTTATGAGGCTATCACCGTGCCGTTGGGAGACGCTGCCATCTCCCTGCCTCCCCCTCCCAGCCCTCCAGGGACTCCTCCAAGCCCAGGAGAGGCTTATCTGGCAACTAACGAGGGGAAAAAGGTGCTTGGGGCAGGAGGGAGGCATAAAACTCATAAAAAGGAGGAAGAGAAAGGAGGATGATGGATGGGAGCCACACCCAGGGTCTCTGGGCCGCGAGCCTACATGATGGAAACCCTCCAGAGATGCTCTCACCCCTGGTAAAAGCTCCAGGGCATACATCCAGTGCCCTTCTCCCAGGTTTAGCTGGAAGCAGATGCAGGGCAGCCACGGAGGGATGCTGGGCAAGACAAAACCTTGCAAGAGATACATACCAAGGAGCTGGTGTAGGTGGGGTCAGAGGTATCATCCTGCAGGTAGCGCGAGAGCCCAAAGTCCGACACTTTGCACACCAGGTTGCTGTTGACCAGGATGTTCCTGGCAGCCAGATCTCTGTGCACGTAATTCATCTCTGCCAGGTACTTCATCCCTGCAGCAATCCCTCGGAGCATTCCCACCAGCTGGATCACAGTGAACTGCCCATCGTTTTGCTGGGACCAGAAAGAGCAGGAGCTGGGGTGAGCGTGTGGCCGTTACCATGGGACCTCACTGCTCAATCCCATCCCTGGGAGGACACTGCCTTGCTTGATTAAAGCAGAGTTATGCCAGCAGCAGAAAACATGTTTTGAGGGTGGACAGCACGCTGGAATCAGGCCCTGAGCTGAGGAAACTGGGATGGACACAGCGAGATACCAAAACACTCCCAAATCCCACAGCTCAACGACATCCCTTACCCCCCCCCTCCTCATCTTACCCTCAAGAACGAGTCCAGGGCTCCATTCTCCATGAACTCAGTGATGATCATGACTGGTCGGCTCTTGGTCACCACCCCTTCCAGCCGAATGATGTTGGGGTGGTCAAACTGCCCCATGATGCTGGCCTCGCTCAGGAAGTCCCGGCGCTGCTTCTCCGAGTAGCCAGCCTTGAGGGTTTTGATGGCCACGTAGATCTCCCTCTTGCCAGGCAACTTCAGGCGTCCTTTATACACTTCTCCAAACTCCCCTGCAAGGGGGAAAACATCTGCTGCCAACTTCTCCTCCCCGGGAAGCCTTGCCAAGAGTAAAGGTGCTTTGAGATGCTCCGTCTCCAAACCAACTCGCTGAGAAAGGGCAGCCAGTGAGCACCTCCAGGGTGCTCCCTTGTGTCAATCTACTCACCTGTCCTCTTTAAAAGGGGCAAAGCCTGCTGCTGAGGATGCATTTGGGCTTACAGCCTCCTCTCCAAGGTGACAGAGCCCAACGTTAGGAGAGGCAGAGGCTGGGTCTGCTTTTGCAAACCCCCCGCAAGAAGGAGTCGCAGAGCGAGAGCATCACCACTGAAGGACCAGCTCAAATGGAAGGTGTCTGCATGGATAATCTCAGCTGCCTTTTTGCACATCACTCAGCTTGGAATGGAAAATAATTGGGCCCTTTTCATTTCTGCCCCCTGATTTAAAATACAGCAAAAGTGTCCTCTCAATTTCAGCCAGAGAGATTTTCCTCCGCTAAGGCAAAATCTGGATTTTTCTTGTTCCCTCATGGAAAACCCAAGTAAGAAACCCCAAAAGGCCCCACGGTCACCTGGTGAATACGTTCATGGAGCCTTTCCCACCTCAGAGGAACTTTGAGAGCTGAAACCAACCACATGTCCACCCTCACCCACCACAAACCCAGGGAAGTCCGATGTCTCGAGGCTTTCTTGAGGGTTTCCTGGTGAAGGATCTCATGTGCACCCCCAAAAATTGCTCCAGGTGAGTGGCTGGCCATGCAGGAGTGGGAGAGAGGGCAGGGAAGGATGGGTGGCATCCCTGCCAGGATGGTGAGACCCACCTGCTCCAATGACTTCTTCAATTTTCACAAAGGAGACGTCGATCTCCTTGGCGAACTCTCGGACAGCCTCGTTGGGGTCCTCATAGGTGAAGGGGTCGATGTAGATCTTCATCCCTGGGGACCCTTGTTGCAGAAAACATGGGAACAATGACAAAAGGGAGAGAAATCAAGAGCAGTTGTGCCATGGCCAAGAACTGGAGACCCTCCTGTCTTCATGTCCATGCACTTATTAAGATGGGTCTGCTGCTCTGCTCACCCACACCACATCCATAGACCCTCAGTGTCTCCTTTGGTCTCCCTACATCACCCAACCCTCCCCTCCAGCCCCTCCTCTACCTCTCTGTCCTCTGCTCTTCCACCATTATCCTTCTTCTTCCTCCTCCCTGGCAACAAGGAGCATTTCCAGCCCTGCACTACAACAAGCTGGCTTTGTGTCGAGGGCTTTACGAGGCTCTACATGGTAGTGAAGAAACATTTATTTACCCAAAAAGGCCTCTGATAGCTTTGTGGTAGCTACTAAATTGACAGAGTGCAGCAATTCTAATCAACAACCAGTGTGGAGCCATAAAATACAGCTTCTTGGCCAGCTTCTGTGTGGTCCCTCACATGGGGGCAATGTGTAGCAGCAGGATCCAGCCACGCTGCAGGGAGATGCAGCAAGTGGGCTCATGTTTTTTACAAATGGGGGGAAAAAAACCCTGAAGATGCCCCCAAATTCCCCAAATGGGGGTTGCAAACATCATGTTTGGATGGCCTGGGGCTTGCAGAGGTGCTGGAGGACACGGCCATGGGGCAGAGTGTGGTCGCTGCTGTGCCTGGGGCTGAGAGGGGTATTGGTGTTATACCATGGTTAGGTGTAAAGGAGAGCAGAAAGCTGTGGTTCCACTGTGGAGGTTCACCTTCTCCTGCCATTTCTTACCCAAAAAGAGGAGTGGGGATGGTATAACAGCCCCTGAAGGTCATCTTGGAAGAGACCAGGGGGGGACATGGCTGCCTGATCCTCCTCCTCAAGGCACCTCGCCCTTACAGTGACTGGCAGCATTTGACCACATGGTCATGGACCTCACCAAGAGCCATGATCCTGTTGGTGGGATAACAATCCCACCACGTTGTCAGGGACCTCCCCAAGGGCCATGATCCCACTGGGCTGGTCCTTCCTGGAGCCCTTCTAGAGCTGATGTGGAGAGGAACGCAGAGCCCAAGGCATCGCCTCTGTGCAGCTCCACACCAGGAATCTGAATGGGCTCCTGGGTGCTCTGCAAGTTTGCCAGCAAAATAACTCAGGAGGAGGCCTGGAAGCCTCACAGCAGGGCTCTGCTGGTGCACATCCAAGGCAGAACTTCCAGGATTTAGGAGGGACCAGGTAAAGAATCATCCTTGTCCCCAGAAGGGGCATTTAGGGCAAAAACTCAGTGCCTTGGAGGCAGGCAGGGAAGGCTGCAATGAAGCCATCTGTGCATCTCCCAGTTCATAAATCCCTTTACAGCTCTGTCTCATACACTTTAACTGCCCCATAAATTTCTTTACAAGAGCAGCTGATGCTCCAGCCAGGATTACAAAGGGATTTACAGGATCGTAACCAAGACTGACTCACTGATCAAAATATTGAAGAAATCAAGGAGACAATAATGCTGAAGTTTCCTGCCCACTGTCATGACAGCTGGCTTTCAAACACCCTCTTGAAGCACCCCCATGGGCTCAGGACTCACTCAGCTGCCCCCTAACCCCCATCCCACCCAAATTAGTGAGATGAGGGCACCTAAACCCCTTCCTCATCTCCATAAACCTCAGCCACCGGCTCGCTGTCACCACGCCAGCAAGAGCTGGGCAAGCACCAGAGGCAACCTGTGCTGAGCCTGCCTGCAAAGAGAGCTTTGCACTCTGAAAATCACCCCCAGTGCTCCCAGAAGCTGCAGGAGGCCATTGATCACTGCTGCAGACGACAGCAAATTATTTATCACTCTTCAAAAGTTGAAGTGCCCTTTGCTGTGACCCCGACTTCAGCGCCAGGTCCCTCCAGACATCATTTTTCCTTGGGACAGAGGGGGGAAAAAAAAGCCCTGCCTGCCAAATCATCACCCCTTCAACAGGGTTTTCCTTAGTTCTCCTCTTTCAAAGCTCCTGGTGAAGCAAGGGGAGAGAGAAAGGTTGAGAAATGACAGCCTGACAGACCCCAGCTCACCCCAGAGCCCACGTGGGGCAGGTCTCAGCCAGCAGCAGGCAGGTTGTGATGCCAGGGGCTCCCAGGAGGGCTGGAGGAGCTGCTCCAGGGAGGGTGGCATTGCCATGCTGCTGAACACACTGGGGATTTGTTCTGTGGGTGCACTTGTTACTCCATTTGTCACTCACCACAAATTTCCCACCTGCTTTGCTCGAGGGTCTGCACCAACCGAGCGCCTGGAGGCTTCCTGACCTTCAGAGGGTTCTGTGACATGCCCAGGAGCTCGAGCACCCCCAGATTTTGGGCACTGATCTTCACGTTGCCCAGCTTTAAAAACTAAATGCAGACACCCACGCCGTTGCTTTCCTACCTGGTTTGAGCACCCTGGGGTTTGGGTTGCTCAGGGTGAGCTAGGGATGCGCTAGGGATGCACACGGGGGTGGGGAGTGTCTCAAAACAGGGAGAAAACAGGGGAAAAAAAAATAGCTAAACATGTCAGGCTGCAGGTAGACTATCAGGCATCAAATAAATCTTCCCCTGCCACCCATGGTGGAGAAACAGGGAGAAAAGAGAGAGGAAAATCAGAGCCCCGTTGTATTTCAGCATCACCTGGTGATGTTTGGAGAACAGTTTCTCGTTTGCTGGGAGGTTGAGGGCCCCCCACAGCCCAGCCATCAAGTTAGGAGGATTTGCTCTGAAGCTGAGAAGGTCAGAAGAGATCTAGCACAGTGTTTCAGGCTTGGCTGAGCTCTCCTGGCTGCCTCCAAACCCTGTCAGCCCTCCAGTTTTTCTCTGCCAGGTTGATAGCTCCATCTCCACCCCTCCCCTCCACTCACCCATCCTGCTCCCCTCATCCTGGGCAGCCCCTCACCCACCCCTGCACCCTGCTGCCATCTCTCTTCCCCAAGCAGGTGCCCAGGATCCAGGGATGGTTTCTACCCACAAGGCAGCAAAATGCACCTGGAAAGCCCCCCAAGGAGAGTGTAAATGGGATTTGCACCCCATGGGGATAGGGCACAGAGCCTGCAGGCACCAGCTCTCAATTCCTCACCCCTTGGGGCTGCTCCTTTACTGCTCTGCTGATTCCCACTGATCACAACAGGCTGCATTACCAGCAGCCAAGGGGCACCTGAGTACACCTTGTACACAACAGATGCCTCAAATTGAGTCTGCTGTGCAGCTCCACCAACTGCAGAAGTGTCTTAGGAAAAGGCCCTTCGAGCTCAGGCTTTCCCAGTTGTTTGCCAAGGGGATCAGCAACCCAAAGCCAGTTAAATCTTCCCAGTCACTGGCTGCACATCCTTCCCAGAGCAGGGTGCAGGGCAAGCATCAGCCATGCAGTCAGAGCAGCACCAACACCAGCCTCCAGCTCCAACTCCCCAGCCACGATCCCAAACTCCAGAGTCCTTTGAGTGGGAAGAGCAGCCCAGCACCAACCCTGACCCAGCCAAAGCCTGTGGCAGGAGATCAGGAGCTCATCCCCTCTCTGCACACTGCCTGTCTCCTTCCCTTCCTCCTTTGGGAGTCTTCACAGCAACCTCTCCCCATCCCCTGCCCCACTACATCCCCCCCCTCCCCTCC
>NW_008614432.1:2828-8390 GCF_000691845.1 Merops nubicus | reverse complement strand
TGCCCTGTGGGTCTTTCACCCCCCTTCTGGGCACACTTGCAGACAGAGGAGCCGGGGCACCCAAGTGGTGGAGGTTTAGGAGTGTTTCCCCCTCCTGCCTTCCCCCACTCACCTCTCCCAGTGCTGTAGTGCTGCAGCTTGTCACTGTACACGGCCTCCTTGCTGTAGGCACGCTTCCTGGGAGAAGAGGGGACAAAAACACCCATCCTTGAGGGCCCACCAGATGCCAACAGGCCCCAAACCCCTCCCCTGCCTGCACCGCTCAGCGAGCGGCGGCAGCTCGGCGCTCTCTCCAGCTGGTTCCCTTCACCAAATCTCTCCCAGCTCCATCTCAGCCCCTTCCAGCACCCCACGGGGACCCCACCTGCTGCAGACGATGGAGATGGCCACCAAGGAGACAATGAAGACCACCCCAGCTGCTGCAGACCCTGCGATCAACGGCAGCTGCTCCCTCAGCTCCGACTTGTAGTCATCTGCAAGGAGAAGAGGGATGGGGTGAAACCTCCCTCCTGTGCTCACAGAGGAGGAGCAGCCTCCTGAAAAGGGGTCCCACGACACCTCCTCTGATCCCACGGGTGCTGCTGCCACAAGAGAGGCCAAGGGGGCCCCTTGCAGGAGCTCTGGTTAAGGTGGGTGATGAGCTTGAGTGCTGTGCTGCACAGGGAAGGGTCGTCACGCTCGGCTCACGGGTATTTTGGGTTAAAAATAGGGCAAAGGAGGTTCTGTCAATAATGTCAAACCAACATGCACGGGCTCAGCCTCCCAGAGAGATGAGGTTCACAAGGTGGCTTGGCCCGTGCCTCTGGAGCTTCCCTTCCCTCAATAAATTTCAACCTCTTGGCCATTTTGACCCAATTTAACACAGAGCCTCACGTACACAAAATTCCTGCAAGTTGCAGGAAGGAAGTGAAAAAACCCCATTAATAACCAAACCAGCTGGGAAAGGCTGGACACTGGAGAGTCTACCACACAATAATTAACCTTGAGAGAGACCCAGGAGAGCACGAGTGTCTCTGTGGCAGGTCCAGGGGTAGGTTTTTACATCTCAATAGGTGGTATGAGCCAACTCCTTTAGCAGAGCTGGGGCAATTCCCTCAAACCTCCCCATCCCCTCGGCCACCTCCCCGTGTCCTTCAGCAGCAGGCTGGGTGGAAAGCCAAGGTGGCACAGGGAGGACTTGACGTGCCTGGAGGAAACCCAAGAAAGCCACTTGGTCTTGCCTCATTTTCCCTTTCTCCTGTGCCATTAGCAGTGTGGGGATCTGCCACAGGCAGCATCCAGCAGACCCCACGCTCCTGAGGCCTTCTGCAAACCCTCCAAAAACATCCTCCTCTGCAACTGTGCCCTGCAAGGCTCTGCCAGCAGCCACAAGCAAGGGTTAAAATAATATTCACTCCAAAAGAAAGCATTTAGCTCCCTTTTATCTGCATTTTCCTGCTCCGTGGTTAATTACCAGCAACTAGAATTCTCTCTTGCGTGCCGCTTAAATCCGGAGAAATTCTCATCTAACAATCAATTATTATTTAATAATCTACACTATCCATTCTTATTAAATTTCAATTAATTGCTTATTTGAGGCAGGATTTTTCTTCTCGCTTCTCTAATCCTGACTATTCCAGGCTCAGGAGTTTATTGCCATCCATCTCCTTCCCCTTGGTTGTCCTGCATGGTTTTTCCTCTTTCTGCCCCAGCTGGCAGTTGGCACGAGTGCAACCCGGGTTTGGGAAAGAAAAGAAGTTTTTGGAAAGCAGGGAAAGGGTGTCACCTAATGAAAGGAGGAACCACACGAGGAGCAGCAGGGAAAGGGGCTCTCTGCAGGCTGCTCCAGGACCACAAAAGGAGCCTTGCTTCACTCGTTGACTTAGGGGTTAGTCCTGAACTTGGGATTAATGCAAAACCCTCCCATGAGGAGTTGTTCTCTAAAGGGATCTAGAATTTTTGAGTGCAGGGAAGGGCTGGGGCCAGGAGGACAGCATGGCTGTGGCAAGGAGGCCAGAAGAAGCCAGTGGAGGTCATGAGTGGAGGTCCCTTGGCTCACCAGCTCAGGATGGGAAATCCGCTTCCAGTAACGGGTCTGACCCTTCCAGCTTCGCCCTGATGCAGCTCTCAGCACCCCAGGAGATCATCCCAGAGCCCCTTCTCCAGGGATCTACAACTCCCCACTGTGCCAGCCTCACAGCCACTGGCAAGGGGGGCTCAGCAGCAGGAAAGACAAAACCTCAGCTGAAGGGTGAGAGATGGAAACCCAACCCCCCCCCCCCCAGCACGCTCTTAACGAGCCCCAGCCATAAACCCCCCAGGGGAGCCAGGTCTGCAGAGAGGAGTTGTTTTAAACCAACTGGAGGCTAAAGTGTCCATGGAAAGCCAACTCCACAGCCCATCCCCATGCCCCACTCACCATCAGTCAGGGTCTGGAAGCACATCTTCCCACTGTACTTGCCATAGCCGGCCACGGTGCGGGCCCGAACCTGCACCACGTAGACCATGCCCGGGCGTAGCCCCTCAATCCTGGCTGTGTTGGTCTGGCTGCGGGCCATGGAGGAGTTGTACTCGTTGTGGTCCTGTGGGTGCAACCCAGAAGCTGTCAGGGAAGGGGTGGGATGGGGGACAGGGAGACTTGAAGCCCCCCCCCAGCCCCGCCGATGGTGAGGGTTGAGTTGATCTGCAAGGGGGATAAGGCAGCGGCCGTGGTTTTGTTGCAGAGGTTGGTCAAGGTTTGGTTGGATGGTCCTGGTTGCCTTTGACCACTGGCATGGAGGATCAGGACCTGTGGGCTGTGCCTGGCCTCACAAGCTTCCCCTAGTAGCACCACAGCAAAGAGAGCGAAGCAGCGGGAGGAAACAAGAAGAACATCCAGAGCAAAAACATTTAGGAGGAGCAAATCCTCTCTCTTCAAACCACTGATGTCCCTGCACATTCCAGAAACATCACATGGTTTTGGAAACGTTGTGATGGGCCCTGTGAGATCCTCATCAAGCAGGTTCAAGGGCAACTTGCCTCTTCTGACACCACAGCAAAGAGAGCGAAGCAGCGGGAGGAAACAAGAAGAACATCCAGAGCAAAAACATTTAGGAGGAGCAAATCCTCTCTCTTCAAACCACTGATGTCCCTGCACATTCCAGAAACATCACATGGTTTTGGAAACGTTGTGATGGGCCCTGTGAGATCCTCATCAAGCAGGTTCAAGGGCAACTTGCCTCTTCTGAGAGCCCCAACCCCGTTTCCGCTACGCTGGCAGGGGTCCTTGTGCCAAACCTTGGTGGAAACCTCACAAGTCTCAAATCTCATTTTTTGCTCCATCCCTTGGTGATTTGCTGTAAAAGGGCCGCTGGTGATATCATCTAATTATTCACATTTAGAGGAATTCATTAAAGCTGGCAAGACACAGGAGGGATGGAACAGCTTGGGCTCGGCACGGTTCATCACAAGGGTCAAGAGCATGTCCCCTGCAGGGAAGGACTGCTGCCAGGGAAAGGGCCTGGTGGGAGGCAGTGAACTGAGCCAGGGACAACCCCAATAACCTTCACCAGCCATCTCCACACCTCTCCTTTCCTCCTGATGCTGTCCCCAGCTCCAGGTCCCCGCTCACTCCAGCAGGTACCAGAGGCAAGGCAGCACCAAGCACTTCTATGCTGAGGAAAATTCTGCCACAAGGCAGCAGAAACATTTGCAGCCACAACATCAATCCTCTGGTTCTCTGCCTTCTACCCCTTCCCTCTGGTTCTCTGCCTTCCACCCCTTCCCTCTGGTTTTCTGCCTTCCACCCCCTGGACCTGGTACCTGCCCCACCACCCAGACGCTTCCGAGCTCATCGCTCTCCCCCCGCTACCAGCCAGCTCAGGGGCTGAGCAGCCTCCTTGGCAGCATGGCACAGAGCTCTGGGTGCCCACAGCCCACCCTCTGGCCCATGGTTCCTGCTCCAGCTCACCGCTGGGGGCCTGGAGCCCACGGGGGTGCTGGTGTCGGGGGTGCAGATGCGGCTCAGCTTCTCGTAGTAGCGGATCTCGTAGTCCAGGATGATGCCGTTGGGCTGCTCAGGCTGAGGCCAGGAGAGAGTGATGCTCCTCATCGTGGCACTCACCTGGTGCATGATGGGGACGGTGGAAGGTGCTGCAAGGAAGGAGGGAGAATTAAAGAAAGCAAAGGGGAAAATCCCCCGGGCACGGGGAGTGTCCTGGATCTCCCCCACCGGCGGCTGTTGGCCCCGTGGGATGAGCTCACACATCAACAGAGGGAAGAGAAGCATCTCAGCAGCTTATGTGGAGCCAGAGCAGCGAGCCAGCAAGGGAATTCTGCTCTTAAACTAATTATTCCTTTTAATTAGGGGCTTAGAAATCCTTGGTGTTCCTTCTCCCTGGGATTTCCTGTGCTGAGGATGTTTCCCGCGGCGGGGTACAGACAGCAAAGCTCTCCCCAGAGGGGACACGCCAGGCTTGGTGATGGTGTCCAGCTCTGCTTGACACCTTCTGCTTTTCCCAGCAGCTTCTCTGGTGGAGCCAGCAGCCAGCAGGAGCACTGCAGGAGCTCGTGCCACGGCTGCAACCCCACGTGCTGTCGGTAGCAGGACGTAGGACCAAAACTCTGCCCACCCTGAGCATGATGCTGGGAAACACCCCAGCCCAGCAAGGCAACACCAAGGTCCTGGAGCCTGTAGCACTGTCCCAGAGGAGCTGCTGGGTTCACTCTTAGGGGTTCCTAGGGGATGCTCATCCTCAGCTCCCAAACGTGCTTCTCCTGGGAGTTTTATTTCTGAAGCCCAAACACGTGAGGAACGGCCTCAAACCCTCTTTCAGCTCCTAGCCCACCCCAGGGCCATGGCACAAGGGTGCTGGAAAGGCAGCACCTCCATCCCTGGAGCTCCTAAAACCTCCTGGGCAGCAATCCACATGGGTCCTGGGCATTTTGGCAGAGCAAGAAAGATGCTCAGCACTGGCTGAGCACACAGCCAGCATCGGGTGTGAGCTCAGCAGGGTTTGTCCAACCAGGACTGCTCTGTGTCTGCTCAGGAGCTGAGCCCCCCCAGAACTAAATATCCCCAGCAGCAGCAACACCATCAAGGACATCAAGCTGCTAAATTAGTCAGGAGCCACTTTCCAAAGGCTCTTTTTCCTTCAAATTATACTTGGAAGGGCTGGAGTCAGCCAAAACGTCCCCAAGTCTCTCTGCACCCAAAGCTCACAGGTCTCTGCCCTCTCCTCCTCCTCCTCCTCCTCCTCACCCTGCTGGCAGTGCTGGGCAGGGAAAATCCCTCCTCTGTGTGGCTCTGGGGCAGAGCTGAGCTCAGCACCATCAGCTTGGGGCCCAGGATTGTGCTGTGGAAGGAATCTGGGGGCAGTGGGAGCCCCACTCCACACAGCCACATGGGGAGATGTTGATAGTTTGGCACCACCTTTGTTTACCCAGCATATTTAATCCCTTTTTTTTTTTTTGAATCTCTCCACATCCGCTCCAGGAAGATGCTCGTGGGCTGGAATTAACCACTTAGCTTGATTGCTGATTGGTTAATTGCTGCATTCCCCACCCTGTTAGCAGGGATAGAAGCAGGCAGGCGGGTGGGACTGG
>NW_008614432.1:0-2797 GCF_000691845.1 Merops nubicus | reverse complement strand
GGGTGAGATGGCACCAACCAGCCTGGATCCAGCCCTGCATGGGGAAAGGGATGGAAAATCCCACTGCAAAGCTAAAGCACAGATTTGGATTCCCCAGAGGTGGGAGACTGAAATATTGACACCATGTTTCTCCACTGTGCTGTCCCTGAGGGAGAGGGCTGGTGAAGGCTGCCTGCTTGGCATGCAGCAGAAATTACCATCCCCTTTTTCTGCCCCAAACAGATGGGTTTCCATCCCCTCCTCTCCCTGTGCTCCTCACTGCAGCCTGGGACCAGGTCTCCCCTCATCATCTGCCCACCCAACCCCACCAACACCCCAGCTCGGCCCAAAGCTGAAACAAAGCTTCAGCTCCTGATGTCTGGGAGGGAAGAGGGAGGGAAAAGAGGCTGGGGAGCCTGGAAAAGGGGACAAGAGGAAAATGATGGGAGAAGAATGTGTCAGAGGAGATGGAGCCTGAGCTCAGCCCTGGGATGCTGCTCCCTCCAGGCTGGATTCACCCCATCTCCCTGTTCCTGCCTGGGAAAAGGGAGGAATGGTGACTCCATTGCATCCTCAAACAATCTAGAGGGGGATAAAAATCCATGCTCAGTCCTCACCCCCTTCCCTCCCCCAAGCCAGATCTAACTTTGCCCAGGGTGCAGCCACCCCCTTCACCTCCCTCCCTCTTCCCCTGGCCTGAATGATTTGAGGGCTGGAGCAGCTCTCCTATGAGGACAGACTGAGAGAGTTGGGGCTGTTCAGTCTGGAGAAGAGAAGGCTCCAAGGTGACCTTATTGTGGCCTTCCAGTATCTTAGGGGAGCCTACAGGCCAGTATCTTAAGGGAGCCTACAGGAAAGCCGGTGAGGGACTTTTTAGGATGTTGGGTAGTGACAGGACTAGGGGAAATGGAGCAAAACCAGAAGTAGGTAGATACAGATTAGACATTAGGAAGAAGTTCTCCACCGTGAGGGTGGTGAGACACTGGAACAGGTTGGAAGGTGGTGGAAGCCCCACTCCTGGAAGCTTTTAAGGCCAGGTTGAGCTCTGAGCAACCTGATCTAGTGGGAGATATCCCTGCCTGTGGCAGGGGGGTTGGAACTAGATGCTCTTTCAGTTCCCTTCCAACCCTGACAATCGATTCAACGCCTCACCGGCTTGGTTGGTGGTGATGTTGACGGAGACGTGCTGCGGGGGGAAGGGGCTTTTGGTGGACACCCCGTTGACAGCTTGGATCTCGAAGGTGTAGGGCGTGTGTGCCCACAGGCTGCTGATGAAGACCCGGGTCTCTGTCAGCCCCAGCTGCCTGGGGACAAAGTCCACGTTGTCATCACAGCGGGAGCAGGCCCGACGGTCCGACCGGCACTTCTTGCAGACGATGTTGTAGGTGACGTCGTCCCTGCCCCCTGTCTCCCGAGGTGGGTGCCACTCCAGGATGATGGACGTCTCGTTGACAATGGAGATGACATTTCGGGGCCCAGAGGGGACACCTGAGGAGAAGGACAGTGTTTGAAGCAGGGCTGGGACTCGCCCAAAATGTTATGCTCAGCCCCGGGGGTCTCCAGCACGGAGGACGTGCCACATCTGCCTGTCCACCCATCCCCTCCCAGCTTAGGAGGGATTTAGTCTCCACAGCTTGCTTTGATTTGAGGTCAGACTCCTCCTCAGCAACACAAACCACCTGCACTGTTGGCTAGAGAGGGGTTTTGTGGCTGAGGATGAGGCCTCCAATGCCACAAAACCATTCAGTCTCCAAAAACCCCCACGCGGAGCACGCGCAGACCCATCTGCAAAGATGGACTTATTTTAACGACTGGGAGATGGTGAGATATCTCCAGTGCTCACGTGGAGAAGCACCTCGAACAGATTATCACAGCAAGAGGAATGCCATTTAGGCAGCAACAGGGAGAGACAGAGGAGAAGTGGGCAAAAAAAGAGTCAGAAATGGAAAGCGGAGAGTAACAGTTCGATATTTCAAGTTGGGAGCCCAGGTATTTAACAGCATGGAGGAGCTGATGCTGCTCACTGGTTTGTGTGTAGCTCAGATGTTGAACAAGAGATCAAAATTGCATTGATCAAAAGCCCTGAGAGCCATCTCAGATGCTTCAGAGGACAGGAATTGAACGCAGCTCCCATCACAAGCGCTGCCGGAACAGGGCTGGAGTCAATAGGGAAGGATTCAGGAGGAATCCAGGTGGGAGAACCACCACCGAGGCACAACCCTTCACCTGCCCAGCTCTGGGAGAGGATTTGGGGTTAAGCCAGGAGGGCTCCACAGCCCAGACCCCAAAATCTGGCTGCTGGGTTCTATAAAGGAGGAAAGGGCTGGGTGGCTCGTGCTGGCTGAGCTCAGCGCCACGCTTCCCAGGAAGAAAAAGGACTTGGCCCCCATGGGGGAGCAATAAAAATGATGAAGGACTTGACCTGAGAGGGAAGGTTAAGAGAGCAAAGCAAGCTTCATCTTGGGGAAAGTCATCCCAGGGGAGCCCTCTCTGTGTGTGTGTGTTGGGGAACGTCGTTAGTGGCTGCAGATAAATGAGCCCCATTAGTGGCTGGGGATGGGATGGGCAGAGGCAGCTTCATCTGCACGTGGGCCATAGGTGGTGGGATGGAGAAGTCATCCTGCACAGAGGACCTCCAGCTGACACCCTGCCCTGGGCATCACTGCCAGCTAGCCCTGTGGGGGCTATGGGTGGCCTCAATCCCCCCCAGACAGGCACTTTGGGAACCTCTCTGCTCCTGTGGGTGAAAAGGTTGGGTTAAAATGTCTAGAAAAATGACAGGCTTTAAAATAAAATTAAAAATAATAATAATAATAAA
>NW_008614431.1:0-6862 GCF_000691845.1 Merops nubicus | reverse complement strand
CGCGCTGGCCCCGCGCCTCCGCTGCGGTCTGGCCTGGGCTGCTGGCGCTTGCAGCGCAATGGGAAATGAATCCAGCGCCGTTCGGCCGCGCAAAATGTGCGGGAAAACGGGGGTTATCCGCATATGGAACGGGAAAAGAAGAAAGAGAGGGACACTGATGGAGAAATGATGTCTGGGAAGTCTGGAAAGTGCGTCAGACAAAAATAGTATAAAGAATTACTAACTGTAGAAACCTGGCTTAGCTATAGAGCTGGAGCTTATAGATAAGCTTTGGAACGGGCTGCCCAGGGAGGAGGTGGAGTCACTATCCCTGGAGGGGCTCAAAACACATGTAGATGTGGTACTTCAAGACATGGTTTAGTGGTCATGGTTGATGATTGGACTTGATGATCTTGGAGGTCTTTTCCAACCTTAATGATTCTATATGATGATTCTCTTTCAACAGCTAAACCCTGAGAGACTAGTTAAGAACAAACTAGTGAACGTCCCGTTTCGGCGAAGGCCACGGGATTGGAAGAGTGGCAGGAGGAACTGGCCTCAACCAAAGAGCAAAACTAGGGGAAAGGTAAAAGCAACAGGAGGAGATTGTGACCTGATATGGAGTAAGAATAATGAAAGACAGAAAATAATGATTAGTTATACATATTAAGAATTTTAAAACTTAGACTGCTAAAAAAGGAATTCTGCTTCTCAGCAAAGGCTTGCATAAGAAATCTGCTTGTGGGGTTTATTATTAGACAAGAAATGGCAGGAAAAAAAGGGAACTAAAGGTTTTACTATCGTGATCAGCAGAAAACCGCTCTCTTTAGAATATTAGACAAGACATAGTGGAAAAAAGGGGAACTGAAACATATTCAGACTGTAAAATACCGCAAACTTGCAAGACCATCACATTTTGAGAAAGGGGTGAAAAGTATATTGTGAAGAAGACCTACGGCCTTCCTCCCAGAGACCACCACCCGCAATAGGAAGACCCCTGCCCACAATTTCTGGAGAGGATCTGCGCAAGCGCGAAGGACTGATAGACTGATTAGCATGCATTACCATACGAAGTGGGAGAAGGTGGGGTTAGGTAATGAATATGTATAGGCGTCACATGAATATGTATTGTTTCACTGTGTACATATGGGATGGCTTACTTCCTCATGGATGCACGCTTGTGGTGGAGCGATCCCCCGTGCATCTGTGTGGAATAAACATACCTACTGTATAACTTTCAGGTTATAGAGTCTGTTTCTGTACGTCAACCACCAACTCAATTAGGGATCAAGAAGACTTACACACACAACCTCCTCCAAGGAGCATGTGTGCTGATTTAAACACAACTAGCCAATCACAAATGTAGTTTTAGTCACTAACCAGTAAGTGTAAGCTTAGGTGGGTTTCTGTTAATCATATAACAGTATAGCTACATTGTAGTTTGTGTACAGAACTGAGCTGGCTTTGGGGAATATGACCTAGCTCCCGGGCTTGCACAAATCTGTAATGAAGAAATACCTTGACCCTGTGTGTGTTTTGGCTCTTTGCACACCAGGTAAAGAACCCAGACTTGGGATAAGAGAAACACTGGCAGGTAAATTCCCCAGCATAGTGGGGGCAAATTTCCCTGGCTTTCTAAGACTGGCCGCTAGATATGGGTAACACATCAAAAGGCAGCAAAGCTGATGAAGGGTCTAGAGCACAAGTCTTATGAGGAGCAGCTGAGGGAATTGGGGTTGTTTACCTTGGAGAAGAGGAGGCTCCAGGGAGATCTTCTCACTCTACAACTACCTGAAATGAGGTTGTAGTGAGGTGAGGGTCATTCTCCCAACTCTCAAGCAATGTGTCAAGAAGAACGACCTTAAGCTGCATTAAGGGAGGTTTAGGTTGGATATCAAGAAAATTTTCTTCAGAGAAGGAGTTGTAAAGGACTGGAACAGGCTGGTCAAGGAAATGATGTGTACCTGTGGCGCTTGGGAACATGGTTTAGTGGTGACCTGGCAGTGATGGGTTAATGATTAGACTCAGTGATCTTAAAACTCTCTTCCAACAAAAATGATTCTATGATAAGCGATCAGGAAAAGGGAAAACAGGCTGAGGGGTGCAGCAGCCAACTTTTACAGGCTTTGGTATGTAAGCTTTTTAATCTATAGAAGATGATCACACCAACTCTTCTCAGTCTAATCAATGTGAAGTTTTGTGTTTTCTGGCTGCTTGGTGCTTGAGCTGTTTCTTCTTGTCTTTTACCAGTGCAAAGAGCCAGCTCATCTCTGCCTCTTACCTCCAGTATGACTGACTCTGATGTGCATTTAATCTGACCCAAGCTAACTGGAAGCAGCTGATCTGCTACTCATATTCTTATCCTATTTCTGATAGTCATTATATTCCATTTTCTAGATTACCTTATACTTAGAGTAGAATACTTGGGCTTACTGAAGAAGCTAAGATTGAATGATAGATCTGTAGCTGAAGTGATTTATTTGCATGTTACTGTAATTCTTGAAGAGGAATCCTGGAACAGAAAGGGGGAGCAAGAGAGAGGATAGGGTCATTTTTATTTTTTAAAAAATTGTAGTAATTTAAATTTTCATTTTCCATTTAAATACAATTTCTGGAAATAGATGCTGTTTGAAAAAGTGGCCACTTCTGAGCTAACTCCTGGGCACACTGCTGCCTGGATGTATCTGTGGCAGTGAGCTGGGGATTGAGTAACATTGCGTGGGAGACATAGGTGCCTAAAGCCTTGGATCTACAGTATACATCATGTTAACCAAAAGCATGACCTGATCTGGGCAGCTGGAGAAGCAAAACTGAGGGTGATATCTTAAGATTCACCTGTTAAATAAAACGAGGCTCTGCTCTGTTAGGGTTGCACAATTCTCAGCCTCTTTTGGAATTAAATGCCTAAGGCAGCTCTTGCTCACAACTCCCAGCAAGCTGTAGGCCCTTCCCTTATCCCTCCATAAAAGGGTCAGATTGCTGCTTTCAGAGTCTCTTCTTCCTAATAGGATCTGAACTCTGCTTCTCTCCCTTATGTCCCCTGATGTCCCACCAGACCATAAAGATATCTAGACAGGAAATTCTTAACCTTTTCTGCTTAAGCTGTTCTATTTTGCATGGAATTGATTGGCCCAGAGATTACACCAAAGTGCCTGTCTTCATGCTAAACTGGGTTATATACCTTTAATCACTAATACTTATGTAAATCCTGTATTAAGTACTTATAAGTGATCGCATATAAAAGTATTTTAATAGTATTAATGCACCTTTCTGGTTGCCTGTGATATAGTCTGCTTACGTTAAATAGGGTGAGAGATTACAACATACTCGGGCACTGAAATAATAGTTCCAAGGCCACTTGAAAACAGGGCCTGTGTGTCTGGAGAAAAGTAATTTTGCTACATTTGGAATAGCGTGTTGAATTAAAACACAGGGAATTGGACAAAGCCAAATAAACCATTTAGGAATAGTCCTACAAAAGTCTGTCAGGTCACGTGGAATGTTAGAGAAGTATCTGGAAGCACGCATCGTTTTTGTGCAAATTTACAGTGTGATACTTATGCTGAAGTGTATAATACTTATTTTCTGTTTGGTCCTGCATCTCTCTCTTACTTATGATTGAATAGATGGAACAGGATACCTGAAGCTCTGAGTATTTTCAGGATTAATCTCAGCTGTAATTAACAGGAAAAGACAGTAAGTCTGTAATAAGTCTCATATCTGCTGAGCCTACCACTACAGCTCCTTATTACAAGTCGTGACAGGAAGAACCAGCATCAGGATTTAGATGTTTTCCCCAGTTTGTGTGTGTCTCAATGTGTGTCTAATGTGAATACTTCACTTATAATCCTGTTGTTGTAGCTTGTTGATGCATGTGGGAAACATGTAGGTTTTTGTGGATCCTGTTGCCTTGGGCCTCTGTTTGTCCTTATATATAAAGGGCTGATATATTTTATACTGAAGTTACTGAAGCAAGGCCTAGAACGCAATGATAGTTTAGGTGCCAGCTAAGTCAGTCTCAGATTCTGAATGAAAACTTCAGAAGTGGCTGAAGTGGCAGGTAGGCAAGACTGCTGTCCTTTCATGGCTAAAGTCTCTGGGCATCTTTTTGTTTAATATATAATGTACATTTCAGCATGGAAGCAAGGTGGTCACTGCTGCTTGTTGTACAGTCAACTGCTGCTAACAAACGGTCACAAATTTTCAAAAGTTTTTTGCTAAAGCTCTTGCCAAGTTATGGTTGAAAATCCAACCTGGAACTTTTTAGTTTGGTGCATTGACTTTATCACTGAATGATGCTCACACGCTCTTATCATAACTGCAGGCTTGCTCCTGGATTAAATCCTTTTGATTCAGTTATTAAAAACCTCCATGTTTAAAATGTGTAAATCAAATTACTCTGTAAAGGATGCCAACTAGTGTGCCTGGGTAACTCGGATAAGAAGAAAACATCTAAGTTGTCCATTAATGCAGCCGTATCTTCTGTAGCACTGTGCTGACATCTTTCAGTCCCTTCTCACACAGAGGAAGTAATGCAGTTCCAAATGAAGCAGATGAGCGTGTTGTATTTTGTTGACAAAAGGCACACCTACACAACCATCTCACGCTCTGTCATTTCCGAGAAATGATGGGAACTAAAACAAAAGTTGTCTTTCTGCCAAAGTGTCTGTGTTAAGCAGAGACATTTCTTACTCCTGTGTTGTCTTAGGCAAGTCATATACACATAGCAAGCTAGACACCTAGCAGGTACCATAAAGGATTAGGAAAGAGGGAAGAAGAGAGGGTGTCCTCTCCACTATACACGTGAAAACACCAAAAATTAGGAATACTTAGAGAATTTTACTGCATCCTAGATTTATGCAGCTTCTTGAAATTGAGCACCGAGATACTTAATTTTAAGCATATTACTAATTTCAAGAAAGTATCATATATGAGAATAGAAGGCTCCAGGGAGACCTTATTGTGGTCTGGTAGTATCTGAAGGGGGCCTACAAGGAAGCTGGGGAGGGACTTTTTACAAGGGCTTGTAGTGATAGGATGAGGAGTAATGGCTTCAAACTAGAAGAGGGGGGATTTAGTTTAGAAATCAGGAAGAAGTTCTTCACTATGAGGGTGGTGAGACACTGTAACAGGCTGGCCAGGGAAGCTGTGGATGCACCATCATGAATGTGTTCAAGACCAGGTTGGATGGGACTTTGAGCAACCTGATCTAGTGGGAGGTGTCCCTGACTGTGGCAGGGGGGTTGGAACTAGAAGAACTTTAAGGTCCCTGCCAACCCACAGTATTCTGATTCTATGATTTACAAAAGGTCAGTACATGCTTTTACAGATTTTGTAACAAATAGTCATTTGTCTCCTATTTTGATAAAGACTGCAACAGTTTAATAGGCTGTTTATTTCAATGGTTTATATCCAATAAGCCTATGATGCCTTCTGTTGATATGTCTGTATTATTTCCAGTGCATCTCACTCCATTTAAAAAATGCTAATAAAATATATTATTAATAAAATATATTAATAATGTGCAATCTTTATAAGCCCTCTTAAAATGCCACTAGGATATAATCTTTATTGAAATAAGACCCAAACAGGTGCTCTCTCTTGTAGTTAATGGAGTGGATTTAACACTGAAAAACTGTGCTTCCAGCCAAAGAAGAGGCCCTTGTGTGTGCTGGTTGTGCCAGTGACATTTGCCAGTTGTAATGAACTCAGCCTGTGAAATGCTAATAGCTGCTGAAGGTTATCTACAGCGAATGACTAAGACCTTCTAAATTAAGGTCTACAATTGCACTCTAGTGATTAATGCATTAAATTACTGATTTCTTACATGTAAGACACTTACCAAATGTACATCTTATTGTACCTCTGGGCTCTCCTATAATGTGCAATAGGCAGGTGAAATGCAGGTTTATTTCCCAGAGGTGTGTTCTGAAGCAGGCTTCCACCCACACAAGATCAATGCTGTTGTAAGGTTGTTGTTTCTAGAGACACACTTTTCCACATCTCACATAAGTAATGATATTAAATTCCTTTAACATATGAGTCTCAGAATTATCATATTAAATACCAAGAATTATTTGATTTTTTTTTCCCACCTGGATTTCACAACAGACACAGAAAAAAATCTGTGAAAAATCTTCTTAATAAACCTCCATCTTAAAAAAAAAAAAAGCCAGTGTAGGTTGTGTTGAGTGTTTGAGGAACTATTACGGTGTTTTAGAAAGCTTTTGTCAAAGAAGTGAACTTAACACTTTGTCCACAAAATGGATAGAAAAAGAAAAGTTCAATTTCTACCTGTACCAAGATGATTATTCTCTCTTTATGCATATAGAAGTTTCCAAAATGAGCCTCTGCAAGTGATTTTGTTCCTGGTTTAGGTAGCACAGATTCTGATGAGCTTCATTCTTAGTGACCGTAGGCTTTGGAGAGGAAGGTTTTTGCATTTACATGCCTTTATAGCCTTGGCTACCACTGAGATCAATTACAAATCCGACTGTTAATTTGAGGAAAGAGAAAAGCATGATCAGTGAAGTCTAATTCAGCAAGTTTGATCAACTGATAGAAGTGCTCTATCAGTCTTGACATAAGAATAATTCAACATACTACATTTGAGCTTGAAAACACAGATATTTTCATTTTAACATGTTGAAACCTAAGTTGGGCATGTTGAAATTAGCATGGTCAGATCGTGGCAAAAAAAGCTCTGAGGTATGCTTACCCTGCTTTGGTTTCTTAAAAATAAGGTAAAAATATGCAAAAGGGTAGTTTCTGATGAACTGATTGAGTCTGCTTTGCTAGTCTCCAAGGTCTGAGTAGGTTGTAGGAGAAAAATGCACACTTAAAAAAAGTAAGTAAATAAATATATATGTGTATATATATATAT
>NW_008614430.1:0-47585 GCF_000691845.1 Merops nubicus | reverse complement strand
CCCCTAATATTCTGTGATTCTGTGAATTAATTTATATAACATGGTTGTATTGAAAGTATACTCACAATGTGACTTCCCTAAACAAGTGAGAAAAGAAATCCTGCTCAACACAACCACAATGACTCCTGGCCTTTTTGTGCATAAGCAGTAGGACTGAATCAAGAAGAATCAGAAGCACAGAAACTATTATAGTAAAGAATAAACCCAGGGAAGCAGGCAACCAGATAAAAGCCCTTCCGCAGCCATTGCTGGCCAAAACTTTCAAAGACACACCCTAGTCTTTTATATGCAGTGGGGTGGAGAGGTTCATTTTGTTTTTAACTATATCAGTGTTTTAAAACTTCTCTATTCAAAACTGTGCAGATTATTAGTTTATGTAGGTCTGACTGAATATTATGCACAATTATGTTTTACATGTATTTTTGCAGTCAAACTCTGAAGCTGAAAACTTGAAAACTTTTTTTCATCAAATAAACACACCTGACTGATGTTTTGAACAATTTGTGCCACTTAGTTTTCATCTACAGTAACAGTGAAACTCCTGTACCTCACTGCACGGATAATGGATACAGTGACTATAATTTGTCATGGAGCACTGAAAATATTCTAATAAACCATCAAAATGTCCACATGAACAGTATTACATTTGTAGTTTTAAGCCTCTCTCCTGTATTAGAAAACAGTACAACAATGGATGCAATTTCATGACTGAATTTAATTCAGACTGAACACAAGAGGATAAAGAATGCTTACTCAAGTTTTTTTGATAAACACAACAATCACTTTTACTACCATGGAAATAAATTACATAAGAAACAGTCAAATAATACAGCATGCTACTAAAATGCCGCACACATTCAGTTCCCTGACTTGTACTTATTTTCATAAGACACAAATTACTCAAAGTTGACTTAAATTTCTGCAGTCACAAATGATTCCCTTCCCCAGATGCAATTCTGGAAAGAAAACTTTAATTTCCACTAGAAATACCATTTTGATCAACTTAAAAAGAAAAATCCTTATTAAAATTAATGAACGGAACTTGAGGTAGAGCATCTCCAGTCTCAGAGAAGATACTCAAATATCATTCACTTCTTTACCACAGTGAAAGAAGAGTGGTCTCATCAGTGAAAAAAGCATACAGTCAGTAGTGCTGTCTTATTGCCTTAGAAGTACAACACTGAAAATGTTATTTCTCCATGTTCTAGCAGAAACTTCTGTGATAGATTTTATGGATGGCACAGTGAAGAATAAATTCATAAAAGCTTCCAATATACTACCTATGCTAAGTGAGAAGAAAATACTTTGTAACTAAAATCTGCACATAAAAACCATAATAGTTCAATTTCTAGTGCATGTATTTTATTTTCTTTTATTATTTGAGAAGGGAAGAAAAAAACCCAAGACACATAACCTTGTTATCCTAGCAAGACACTCCACTTTGAAGTCATGAACAGATAGAATGAACAGTTGTTCTGATGAGTATAGACTAACTGTCAGCACAGTAAGAAGTGAACTTCTAAATACTTGCTTATGTAACATTTCACTTATGATAAACATATTAAAAAGAGGCTATTTGCATTTTATAACTATTGTGAGGATACCCAAGTCCAGCATAACTAGTTTTATTCACGTTTTTCTAATTCTGTACACTGTGATGATGCAATGGGCTGCATGGTGCTATCGTCTATGTAAGATTTATCCCAAGTCACAATCTATTCACAATTAGATTTATTTCTGTCAGAGGTGAAAGTGAGAAGACAGATTTTAAAAGAATTATTCTGTGTAGGCAATTTATCTTATAAAACCCAAAATCACAGGACAAAACCTGAATCCCTTTTTTTCCCCCCTCTCACTTATCCATCCTTAAGCTTAACTTTATTTTTTTTCAGTAGTTGTTACTGTGCTTTTTTTCCCCCAAGTCCCAGACTTGATGCAAGTACATAAGTAGAGAGTAAGCAGGAAAGCAGATGAGGAATAACCAAAGGTCAACTTACGTCCAGAATAATCTATTAAAATAGAAAAAGTGCAACAATTATGAATTACTTATTAATTAAAAATTACACATGCTCATGGGCAGCTGAAAAGTAAAATGCATGCAACATGTATTTGTTTCCTCTGTATAACCAGCCCACAATTTCTTTAAGTTTGTACAAATATCCTCACTACACACCCTGTACTTTTTTTGGCTTGCTTTTTAAATACACACAGACAGTTTTATTGTTTGAAATATACCTGAACAGTTAGAAAACTACTTTTTATCTAGTTTGGAATAAGAATTTTGTAGTTGCTTACCTTGCAGAATCTGGAACCTGGTATCATTTGGACAAGTCAAAGATCTTTCCAGAATCATAGACCTGTTCTGTAGGAGTTTCTCTATGAGTTCAAAACCTTCAGGGCCTAGCAGTTCAAATAACTACAAAGAAAACAAAATCATAAATCATTATACAGATTAACATAAATTTATAACTAGGACTTCAATATTTCTATGCCTCGCAGCAGCATATTTTGTTAACAATAAATTAATAAACTTAACTCAATTCCTTTCAACCCAAAAGATACCATTTCTAGTATTCAGCCAGATTCTGTATTACAAAAAGGGAAAAATACAGAAAGTTCTCAGCCAGAACTATTTAAAATCTGTGAATTTTGTCTATTAAGTAAAACTCCATTTCTCTTAGAGATTCTTGTATAAGATTTAACTGAAGACTAAACTTTGTGTGTCTTTATGGTTATTTCTGTAAACTGCTGCAAATTTATTCCTCCACAATCTAAGCAGATAAATCAATAGAACCAAATCTTTGTCATAAAAGTCTGTTAAATAGGATTTTCCCATTCCAGTGAACAAGAGATATAGCCTACTGCATTTTCACAGTTACAACCTATGAAAAAAAATGTATCACAGGTGTGGAGTATAGCAGGAATTTGAAGAGACAATTCAGATGACACTAGTATCAACTTCTCCCAAGCTGATACAAGCAATAGGACAAGAGGAAATAGATTCAAGTTGCACCAGGAGAAGGTTCAGGTTGAATATTAGGAAAAATTTAGGCACCAAAAGGTTTATCAGACACTGGAACAGGCTGCCCAGGGAGGTGGTGGAGTCATCATCCCTGGAGGGATTTAAAAGACACACAGATGATGTGCTCAGGGACATGGTTTAGCAGTGGACTTGGCAGGGTTAGGTAAATGGCTGGACTCGATGACTCTAAAGGTCTTTTCCAGCTGAAACGATTCTGTGCTTCTGACTTCAGTCTACGCCACTCGCTCATGTAATGCTGTGTCTGTGAGCACATACAATTCAAAATCATGATGCAGGTCACACACCAGAACAGATTTCTCTATCAATAAGCGCTACTTTGGTCCAAGAATTCTCTTACTCAAATGATTCTCTTGTAGCAGGTTAGATAAACACAGCTAAAGTTCCCTTTTCCAGGCAATACTGCTTTTTTAATGGAAAAAAAGCCCCAAACACTTAAAACATTAAAAGCACCTACCTGTCCATCTTATCTATAATTATTTTATCAAAAATCAAAGCAAAGCAAAAAAATCAAAGTAGAGCAGTATGTTATGCAGAACCCATTTTTGATTTCTAATACTGCTTTAAGTGATTTTTCTTTTTTTTTTTTTTTGTTTCAATTTCCAGAAAGGAAAACATGGCAGTTTCTCCTTAGTGCTCTTTAAATTTGCTGCTAATATTATTCATATAACTTCACGAATCAGATGAGAAGAAAAGGTATGATGTACTTTGATGTGGTTTTCTATGAAAGAGTAAGACTTCAGCACTGTAGGATTCAAGTGTTTCTGTTCAAACTATAAAAAGCAGAGAGAGTTCTCTTACTACCCTGTATTTAATTTGCCAATTACTTAACAGAGAGTTCTTCTGTGGCTGTCTGTGACTACTGCCCTCTGGGAACACCTTGAAATAACTTAATTCTGCCTCTTCATATATTTGCAAAATTTTGAACAGTGCCACAGGCATCAGATCAATGATCCCTTTTTTCAAGCCAATCTGCACTTCGTAATATAAGCTATCATTTAAAAATAAAAAAGGGGAAAAAAAATCCTGTTACTCCTGGCCCTCAAGGTTTCTGTGAAAAACATAAGGTTTGTGCAAATTAGCACAGGGATGACACAGTTTGCAGAGACCATGAAATAATAGCTCTGAAATGTGTAATATTTTGCCTCTTTCATTCAAGTTTACAAATTAGAAAGCCAGCATCTCATGCCCCCCCCCCCCCCATCAAAAAAAAAATCACCCCAAAACAATAAATGTGGACAAATAGAAAATTCTTTACTTGGATAGAAGGAACAAACTAGAAAAATATAGGTCAGGGAACTGCAGACTAGATGTCAGTTCTGCTGTCAAGGATCTCAAGCTATGATGGATTTCTTTTTATCCAGCCTTCACTAACAATGATCATTAATTCTTGTCTTTTGCATAGCTATTCACTGTCACTTTACTGCCACAGTTTAGCTAACGATATCTAAAGATATAAGATGACCCTGTTTTTGTATTTCAAAAGAAACTGGCAAATTAGTTATGGTAAATTTGAGAAGCAGGAATTTTCCAAGGTAAAAGGTTTAAAGCAGGGAGGAGAAAAATAACGACAAAAGCAACAAGAAATGAAGTATATTTGAAATAGCTTATTTGTATGAAGACCTGACTAGAAGCTTGTCTCAACTTTATTAACATCCTGTTGGTTGTGGAATACGAGCAAGCCAGGGAAATGAAATGCTCCCAGTTCAACCAGATCTGGGCTTAAACAGTAGCTTCTCATCAAAGTAGCACACACAACGTAAGCGTATTTGGACTTACCACACTGTCCCCCTGCAATCAAAACAAACACACTCCACCACTCTGCCACCCCAGAAGGCAAACACCACACTAGCCCTAAAACATCCAGCACAGACCTTCAGCTCTGCACAAGACTCCAGAGCATCTGTAGCACAGGAAGCTGTTAAGAACAAGCTAAAAAAGCATCAATCAGAAAAGATAGGTTTTTCTGGGGAAATAGATATGCTGGGGTTTTTTTGAACAGGAAGATATTTTTCCAATCCTGAAAATATTCTGGAAAAAAAAAAAATCCTTCTCAAAAGATTTCAAGCAATTAGAGCAGCAGAGCCTTACAAAGAAGCAGTAATGTTACATGATGCATTCTACTTCATGGCCAGAGGTCACAAAGGAAAACCAGTATCATCCCCAGTGAGCTAGTGGCTCAAAAGAAGAGTACCAAGGTGAAACTTCAGATCCTACTCTCCAGACAGCCTACCAGTCAAAGTGAACCAAACCCATGCAGTATTACACGTGACAGACTCAGCAACGCTCATGTGGTAAAACACTGCGTTCTGCCCTCTTGATAGGTGGACACTGTGTTATTCATTTGCTACCACCAGTTTGAGAACTGTCTGTATCACCTAAATAATCTTGCTGGAAGGAAGCTTTCGGAACATTTTGAACAGCTAAGACAGACTGAACTCAGTGTTCAAGACTGAGAGGAAAAGGTTAATAAATACAGAAGACTAGAAGCAATGACCTCTTCTTATTGACAAGATGTCTCCCATGCCCACTAGAAGCCTGCCAGAGATCATGGGTGGAACACAACCACTGAGAACTAAAGCAAGAGAGAAGCAGAAGTGCTGAGAGATGGAGTATGAGATGACCAGTATCTGTCAGCAACTACCACTGAGAGTAGAAATAGTGATGGCAATAGAAAGAGTTTGTAAAGAGCAAATATCACTAAACTTGAGCACTCGTAAAACCAAAATCTTATTAATAATCAGGTTTGCTCCCATTATAGGAATAATCCACTGCTTCCCAATTAAGGTATTAAGAACTACATAATATCACTCTTTCAAAGCACAATGCATAATCTTCTCATTTGTTTAGACTTCCAAAACCCTCTCAAGATCCATTCAGAAGGCCGTCTACCATTTCAGAAAAACTTTGACATTTGCTGGAGTTTTTAAGTGTAATCAACAAAACAAACAACCTGAACTTCTATAGTGAAAGACATCATTAAAGATCTAAGCACCAACTGCACCCTATGGCAACTCACAAAAACTGCTATAAGTTGAAGAAAAAAAGAACACTTGTTGGGATCCAACTTCAAAGAAGTGATGCTGAACCTGCCATCTTCAGAAACAGCACAAAATTTGCTTACTTAAAAGCAAACAAACAAACCAAAACCAAACTTTCCACTGTAACAATTAAATTTTTAATACTAGTAATCACAATACCCAAACAATCCTAATCAAAATTTAGAGAGTAAACATGCATTGAAACAAAACCCCCACAAAGTTTATCTTATTCAAGAGAGAAAGAGGTGCCAAAGTTTGCACACAGTAACAACCTCACTACTGCTGTCAATCTTACAATGAAAAGCACTTACACTTTATAGTGACAGGTTCACTGTATAAATCAAAGAGGAGAAAAGAGAACATTAGGAAGCTGTGTTGAACTGCCTTATACCTGTTAGCAGAAATGAAGCACCAAGGCACAGAAAACATCTGACCAAGAAATAAAGCGGCCTTCTTTTGCCAGGGCATACCTTTCCTATAGTAATTTTATTTTCTGATGGTATAAATTTATCAGCATAGGCTAGAGAAGCTGAACCAGCTGTAAAAGAGCAAAATCTACAATACCCTCCAGTACCTACTAAATGCTGACGTAGTCCTGACCACTGCAGTTTAATGTCATGCCTGGATGTTTAGCTGGAGGCACACTGCTGAAGTCACTGCTTACTGAAGTTGCTTTGCATGTTGATTTACAAAATACAAATGTATTACATGTCACAGGAGGCTGTGTCATTTTCTAATGCACAGAACAGGCTTCCTCATGATGATAAGTTTAAGGTCATTGCCCCACTCCTCTGCAGAATATGTTCATAAAGAATCAACTCTACAAGCAAGTAAATATGTAAAATAGAAAGCTTAAGGAAGTTATGAGGCAAGTTGTCAGTCAAATCTACTTTTAAGCCTCTCCAAATGATAAAGCACTAACCCCCAAAGAATAGGTTACTCCCGCATTACTCCTTTGAACTAGTATCTAATGTCAGCTGAACAGAAATCCCTAATATTCATTACAGAAGAGGAGAACTTCAGAGGTTTCACACTGTTGAGAAAATAATCTTGCCTATATCTTGCTTCTTAACATTTTTTTTCTCTTCTAGAGAAGAAAAGGAAAATTGAAAAACTGTGATGCACTCCTAACAATTTATGTAGCTTAAGAGGCTTATTATTACATTTCATTCCAAATGAAATGCTTTCCATTAATCAAACCCAAGAGTTAGCAGGGTCATATCCAATCCAACAGTCCGTGGGATTAAATTTGTAGTATACAAATGCCAACTAGAAGCAGTGAATCTTAGAAGGACATTAAGAGTAGTGACCATGTTGATGACAGTCTAATGGCAGCTTTTAATGAAGAAAATGCCAGAGTAACAGTTGTTCTTGGAAATATTTTCAAAACTTTCCTAACAGCATACTTATTTCTAACATACTGAGCTTCCGCCAGTTATCTCAAGTGCTCACTCTAACAAGGGGACAACAGGGAAATTTATGCTTGAAATAAAAATGGTGCAGGTTTGAATGGCAGATGCGTTCCTGTCACTTGAGCCTGTAACTTGAAAGATGTTAATGACTTCACATGGTTGATGGAAAAACATTAAACAATGTGTAGCATTGCTCGCAACAAACAAACAAACAAAAAACCCCCACACAGGTTCCCAGACTAACAGGTATCCAGATCATGACCCTTCCAGGAAAGTCTGGTAGGAAAAAAAAAAATCTGTGAAATCTTCTTTGCAAAAATCTGTGAGGGTTCTGACACAGCAAGTGGCATAGAGGCATAATTTTGTGTCCAGGTACTAGCATTTCAGATTTGATACATTATTTTATGTTTTGGCCTGAAAAGTCAATGTCCAAGACCCTGAGAGCAGGCAAAGGAATCTGGTGAATGTTTATAGCTGCCTTTTTATTAAGTTATAATGAGATAAACTAGACAGCAGGCAACAGTTGGAGAGGCTGCATGTCAATCAGTGGTTTCTTGAATACCAGCCAAACTGTTACGTTCCTTGAAGTCAGTAACAGATTGTGCCCAAAAGGCAATTCTGCCTGCCTTCAATAACAAATTTCCCAGATGACTTCAGCTACTACTCAGTGACCATAAAGACATAGACGAGTGTGATATATGGTCACTCATATTTGCTTGAATGATTTTTACATTTCATTTTATGTGCATAGCCTTAATATCTGGAAGAAAGCGTAATGAGTAATCAGTCCAGGAACAAAAGGACAAGATGTGTCACATTGCATCAGAAAGGTGAGGCAGGGTCCCCATGCTAATGAGTTCTACTGAATATATGCTAGTTATATGGAAAAAGCAAGGAGACCCAGAACAAACAGCAGTCTTGCAGATGGACAGCAGTCTATCTACCAGAGCAGGTAACGAGAAAGCAGAACCCCAATGAGATGTGTGACATTAGCAAATGTTTTCAAGTAAGGTTCAGTTACAAAAAGTCCATTTTTATGGTTGAACTCACAGTTCAATAGTGAAATAAGATTTTACTCTGAATGTTAAATAGCTGATAACCGCCTTTCAGCTATGTAAGGCACAATTTACAATAAGCCTTGGAGTCTTTAGTGTGACCTCAAATATGGTGTACAGAAATGTGAGCACTGACATCATAAACTATCTGCCACCACAAGGGCATTTTCTTGATTTCTGCATCTTCTATGAGGTGGGAAGGGATCCTATATATCTCAGAAAATATTTTCTTTTTCAAATGAGAAGAAAAATTTACTAAGAACAGCCTTTGCACCTCACTTGAGTCTTAATATTAAGTACTGCTCTGCAGCAATAAATGAAATAGAAAACTAAAGTCAGCCAGCCAATGGTTATCCTCTGTATCTCTCCACCTTTATTGCCTAACAGTTAATCTACAGATTATAGAACACAGTTTTTCAATATTTGTTTAAAAACAAATTTTTAAACTTTTGATTAAAAACAGATTTCAAATATTCTGTATTTTCATGTTTCTTACAGGTTGATTAAAATAAGACAAGCCAGACAATGCCTAATTTCTCACCATTGTTATTAAAAATAAAAACATGTGTGAGAAAAAGTCACTCAGCTCTCACATCTGCTTTTATTTTCTCAAACCTGACATTTTTGAACACACAGCCCATCACGTTAAGTCCATCTACACAGAAATGATCTTCCAATCTTAGGAAACATTTCCACCTAGGAGACTTGCACAGTCTTAGCAAGCTCAGCTTAACTGTACCTGCCTCGCAGAGGAACAGTGGCCAGGCACTTCAAGCGAGTTGCGATAAACTCTGTGTATGCAGAATGCATTTCTGATGGCTGTGCCTTGGTACAGGGGCTGGAGAACTTTCCTATTACAACTTTATTGACCACTGGGACAAGACAGAACAGAACAACATGCCCATAAGCAGGCATTCTAACCACACAAGGAGCACCTGGCTCTCAGTCAACTTCTAGCAGAATCAAGTGCCAGCTTCATTAGGATGAATGAGTCATTACTGCTTGTCATTAAAGAGGTCTTAAAGGTTTGTTTGTGAAATCAGTTAGCTTTGAACTTCTGGATTTTACCTTCAGTCAGCAACCAGAAGAAAACTATGAACTAAACACAAAATCAGAAATTGACAGATTAAAGAAAAGCAGCAAAATTCTAAGAATTCCCTCAACAAAAACTTTCAATTTTACTTTCAAGATAGAAGAAGGCTAAGTAAGGAAGCTGATGGGAAAACTTTCATATAATATTGTCTTTGGGAAAGATATTTGCATAAAAATAATAGATTCATGATAAATTCATACTCAACATTCAACTTTTCATTGCTTTTCTCACTACTACACTTGCAGTGCAAAAAAAAAAGCTGGAAGTTTGGTCTTCTGTATGGGACACATACAGCAGCACAAGTACAAGGCACAAACAAAGACAAAGCCATATATTCTTTTTAATATTGTCCCTCCACAGCACTACCTTCTATTTTTATGAATTACTTTATCCATAGATGACTATGTAATTTTACTTCAACTCCACAATATTAGAAATCTAAGAATTACAACAAGAAAAATTTCAGAATTAGTATTAAGACATTAAAACTAATTTCTTAGAAGATCCAGCTTACAGGCAAGACTTCTTTTGAATCAAACTGAAATCTAAACTTAAAACACTGAAATTGGTAAGTTACAGGGAAGAAAAAAAGTTTCTTATAACAGGACTCAAACCCCCAAGTATCAGATTGAAAGTGTATGTAAAAATTGCTTAATAGGTCTAAACCAGTCATCTTATCTACTTTATTTTCTGTGAATTTTGGTTGCAGCTATCTCTTTAGTATTCTTCTTACAGTAAAAAAATAACATAATCCATCACAGTATAATTCTAAAATATTTGCTGGAAAGCTTTCTCCAGCTCCTTGTGTAAAACCATACTAAAACTGCATACCATACTTGATAGAGAGACAAGGATAAAATCACAAAGCACCTCAGCAAATTTTCTGTATATTTTGAAGTGAAAATATGTAGAGTGGAGAAATCACCACCATCATCAATGTTTTAATACTGGCTAATTAGAAATGTACACACATGCACTAATTTGGAAAATATATTAATTACATAGCTACAGGCAACTTCTCCCAGCTTATTTAGCCTGAAGACTTTGGCAGTTAGAAATCATGTCAAACCGCAGACTACTGATTTGCCTCATAAAAAGGAAGTCCTGAAGATCAACTTAAACATAGAAAAACTTATCGCTAACAAGTTTAAGGAATCATGTATTTACAGAAGTATTCTGGGATCAGGTGTTAATGAATTTTGAAGAAAAAAAAAAATCCTGTAATTAGCTAATTGTTGCACTTGTCACTTTTCATATCCTTAGATACACTGGTAAGAAATTCTGACTTTACTCAGCAGAAAACACAGATTTATAAAATTAATTTCTATATTAGAATGGAATAATTGTTTTTAGGACTGAGGATTTAAGATACTAATAAAATGGAGGTAGTTGGTACAGAATTCTTTTCTGCAAAAGAGAGAAACCTAAGGATTTTGTTAAAGGACAGCAGTTCCCAAACCTGTCCGTTTCAGGAGCAGGCCTGGGCTGAGGATGGAGCCGTTCACCTCTAGTCCAACACCTCTGCTATCCCCATGTGTACTGACAGCACAAAAAAAAATTACCAGCAAACTAAGCAGTTAGTTCACGTTGCTTAACAGAGGTGGATGAGAAAGAGTAACAAGGAACTCTAAGACTGAAAGTTATTTTTATCCCAATTCGGATCATAAAGTGAGAATTTTAATATCTACCGTGAAAAGCTTCGAGGCCCACCAGGCTTCCCCAAGGAAAGAGGCTGAAAGGCCTCCCGCCTTTGCTGACATCAACCACCCTCAGGCTGCGCACCCTGGGCTGAGAAGGAAACAAAGCAAGTGGGCAAGAAGGAAACAAAGCAAGCTTTTGCCTGAAACACAGCTTTCTCTATTATTTCAGGTGTGATTAGGAAAGAAAAAAGGCTTCAGCAGACAGGGGTTAATATTTAGCCTATCTTTTCACAGAAACAAGGCCTACCAAATCGCTCTGTGTTTACCAACGTGTGAACTAACACACAAGTCTTACACCTCTTCAGTAACTTCCAGATTTGACAGACACAGAAGCGTTTGGTGCCAGTAGATGAGACCTATCCAAATGACTGCTCCCCATGCCTCCTGTTTTCCTCTGCATGGCTGCAGGATGAGCAGAGCGGCATTAGCACACACCAGTGAGCCCACCAGTACAGCACCAGCACAAACTCTGCCTCGGCTGGTAACAGAAACCACACAACACTGAGAGCCACAGGGAACCTGGCTCTGGGACTTCTGCCGCTCCAGCAGCTGCGGGGTTGGAATTTTTCTGTAGGGTTTCCCCTCCTCCCACCTTCCAAAAAAAGATCTGGAGAAAAGTGATTTTTTGTCTAGGTAATGAGTGAGCCTTAATCTTTCCGGTGCCCATCTGACTGCACTTCTTGCCGAATTTGTAGTTCCATATGTCTCCATGTGGTTGTGAAAAAAAAAACTCCTCAGCATCAAAGAAAATAAAAAGGGAAAAACTTCTATCGGCTACAGACTGGCTTGCTCTAGAAAAAGATCTCATTAAGCTTAATGATACACTGAATCTGATTCAAAAGTTGTCATGAATAGATAAAGCTTCATACCACCTCAAAGGCATAACAAGCCTTCTCTCAGTACAAAACTGAAGTAAAGGAGTTGACAGGAAAGAGGAAAAGTTACTGCTAGAAAGGAGATACCAGCCTTTAGCACCAGGATGAATCCTAGCATCTCTTGGCTCTCGCTGTGGCTCTTTCATAATTTCTAAGTTCTGTCCTCAAAAACCAGCACTCAAATGCCATTCAATTTGGTTTCTTATGAAGGGAGACAGCATGGCTCTACTTTCACAAAAACACGTTTTGCACCATCCGTGGGGTCCAACAGTCTTTGTTGGACATCAACAGAGCTGTATACTTCGATTTAAAAAAAGAAGGCCACAACTAAAAAAAAAGGAGAAAACTGTATAAAAAATAACTGGATTATTTTCTCTATATAAGAGGGGATCATATAAGCTCCATGGTCAATAATAATGAGACCCGAGCTTTGTATTGTCTGAATATAAAATTCTTAGTAATTTAAATAAAATTACAAAGAGAATAATAAGAGTTTGAAAAGCCAGTCTCATTCAAAGTTGGCAGCTTTGATGGTAAGATAAAGATAAAACACCACAGGGGTGATCCACATATGCCTGTACTTTCCCAAAATGGGTACTGCTTTCATGAACTAGGTAATGGGGAATAAGCTTTGTGATATGTTAATTTGTTAGGGCTAGAAAGTTCTTTTATTGAACAAAAGGAAGAGTCACTTTGACAGTTAAAACCAAACATGTTTTATGAGACAAGTTGCTTTGACATGAAAATGTCTATGATGCAAGGGTAAACTAAACTATAAAAAACCCTGCACCTAGTTTCATGATACATTAACAAAAATGTAGATTAATTTATATCAGCATAGTATTATAATCAAGGTTTTCATGTGGTATTGCATATACATACCAATGAACAATTAAATTAGCAGGTTTTAAGTCAAAATGGATGTTAACAGTATCTTTCTGAATGGTTCTCTCAGAAACAGCCTCACAAGAGCAAGCCCACTTTTTTATTGATTTTAACCAAGACATAACTTCTAAGGACAGCTTGAATTTTGTTTATTTTCTGCTATGCAAACATGTCCTATAATAAACTTGCATGCGACAGTTATTAAGAGACAAACCTATCCAATTAACTTTTAGTAAACAGTTACATGAAAGTAACACAACAGCAACAGAAATTCAGTCTGTCTTCAGGAACATTCCCTGGTAAAAGCTTTCAGAATTGTCCAAAGAAAAAAGAAGAGCCATACAGTATTCAGAGAGGTTTGGAGATGAAATTTTAGACTGACTTCAGGAGGGCTATAACCATATGACAACAGAAAGTAGGAAGAATGTGAGGTATTAAGAAATTGCTCCAGCAATGAGCACTTCCTCTTCTTTATTATATGCCATATACATGGAAAAAAATACTAGATAGCTGCTCTTCCATGTGTTCTAACAAAACTCTCAACTATCATAGTGAAGTTTGGGATTCATAACTATTTGTAAACTTTCAGAGGAGGATCCGAGATAGGTTTCTTAAATTTGTAGCTAATTATAGTTACATAGTGATAGTAGTATCAGTAAAGTTACACAGTGATTTGTAACAATCACAAGAACAAAGAGTTGTAGAGTTCTCCAGGAGCAAAAGATGAGTATTTTGGGAAATCAGATAAGTAATTCTATTTCCTTCTGTCATGAAAAATAAGCCATTTATAACTTTTAAAGTGTATTATATATTTTAGATGATATTTGAACTATCACTTCAGACTGTTCAATACTAGAAAAAAAAGATACCAAATGAGCAGTGGTTCAGTAACAATAAAAACCTAGTACCAATAGTGCAAACTGTGTAACAAATACAGGGGCACACTGATACACCCTGTGACAACTCCCATTACTAAAGAGCACTGGTAGTCTAGGTATATCCTGTACAAAAATAGGTATTGTTTATTTAAAAAAAAAAAAAAAAAAAAAACCAACAAAACATAATTATCTACTCCTGATTCTCAGTGTCTGCTGGAAGCACTTACAGGCAACTCCACATCCAAATGGAGCAATTGGGTAACTCACAGCATCCTGAAGAACGGTCTCATAAATAGACCATTACTCTGTGTAACAGTTCTGAGAGATGGTGCTCATGCACATTTCTTTGAACAGTGGAAATTGCTCAGATACTGCAAAAGCTATGCTAGAACTGGAAACAAACTTGCTTCGATTCTGAAAGTTTACTG
The DNA here is from genome assembly GCF_000691845.1 of Merops nubicus. Taxonomy (NCBI): domain Eukaryota; kingdom Metazoa; phylum Chordata; class Aves; order Coraciiformes; family Meropidae; genus Merops; species Merops nubicus. The sequence continues at coordinate 33,178 of NW_008614430.1, read as the reverse complement.
AAACTCCTGGTGAGATTTTTCCTCACTAAGAGCAGCCAATATTTACAAAATGTTTATTTTATGCTGCCAGTCTATTGCTATCCCCTCCCTTTTTCTGAGTGCCTTTTCTTGCAAGCCACAGTCCGTTGATGAGTTACTCCCACACTAAATATGTTTGTACTACTGCTACTTTTTCACATCAAGTGAGAACAGCAATTATTTTTTTCATATTTCATTTCCTCAGTTTTCCATGCTTTATTTCACATGGTACCTTCTATACGATGGACCTCCTGTGAACACTTTTCCAATTATTTTTTAGCACCTCCTATATATACTTCATATTCACTATATATAGTGAAGACGAAGTCATCTTCTGAAGCTGTTTTTCCTATCAGTAGGTAGCCTATATTAACACATTCTCCACTTAATATCAACTATGAAAAGTAGTTGTAACACAAAGTTTCTGGCAGTGCTTACAATTAAAGTCTTTAAGGTCTTTACAATGGGACAAACATACAGATGCTGATGTCTTTAAAATATATACAGTCAAAATAAATTTTTCTGGTTGTTGTTTTGGTTTTTTTTTTTTTTTTTCTTTTTAATTTAAATATCTAAGTACCTGGATGTATATCTTTGTTTTCAGCATCAGCAATTTTTTAAAAGAATGTTAATTGAAATGACTTGTCAAGATATTTAAGATTTAGCTTGATTACTTTGAGTAAGGAGTCAGCAGACTCCTTACTCCAAAACTCCACTTGCAAATTCCTTTACTCAGATAACTTCCAAAATTTTGTTTTGTTCCTTAATGAATTTAACATTAATAAGAAAGGTTTAATAATGACTTCTACATAACAAAGCACCACGATTTTTTGTTACGCTTACACAAACCCTCCACAAACCCAATCTCCACAAACTTAGGCCTTCAATAAACATTGTCAAGCAATACAAGACAGTAATATAAAACTCTCTGTATGATATACCATATTTATACTACATATAATAAATAGCAATACAAGATGCTGAAGCATTGAGTGATTTTCTTGCTTTTCTGCACAGTCCAAGTCTAGCTCCAGCATGTCATTAACATGCTAAGTTTAGGGACCCAGAGAACTGCGGCGTGACAGAAACATACTCCTGAGATACTCAGTTTTGGCAGATTCAAATTCCCAAAATTTTCTCTGTATTAATGCATTTTTTTTTAAAGCTGTTTCACAACACTTTTTGTGTCTTATGAGAAATAACTGAAGTAATAAATACGATGGCTCATAAAAAATAGTTCATGCGCTAAGACAAGCGCTTCAAAGTTTTTATGAAAAAAAAAAGAGTCATAAAATAACCTATATTCCATTTCAAACAGGAAACTTGCAGTATGACTACCTCTGTTCACACAAGCATTCAGGTTTTCTGAATGTTTTACATAGTTTTTACTATATCTGCATACATCAGTTGTACAAGACTATTCTATGAACCGTGTAAAAACTCACTGGATTAAAGTGGTTGAAAACAGTAGAGTAGTTAACCAGCGAGTGTTTAACAGATATTTGGTTCCTCTGTGGGAAAGTCTCATAAAAATGCAACCGTACCATAACACAGAAGCTCTTCTAAGTGGCAAAAACTTTCCAAGCCACGTAGAAATACATGTTAGTGAGATCCTATTTTCTAATGGTGCTATTTTGCTGGCTGTGCATGTAAAATATCAGTTATACATAGACACAGTTCAGAAATCACCTCATAAATTAAAAACATAAGCGCAGGCCAAGACAAATAATGAAAAAAAAAACAAACCCTTGTGAACTCAAGGACAAACCTCCAACTGATACTAATGATGCTAGTTTTTATCCTAGAAGTTTTGTCTTTGTAATGACAGAGTTATTATTTGAAAATATATTCAATTTACCTATTTCTTTCACTTTGGATAATCGCATCAGCAATTTCACCACTGACTTCAGTTTCTGACCAGTTTAATTTTCTCATTCACTAACAACCTGTACACTTTATATGATGCTATTTATTATATTTCAGAAAGTGTTTCTCACATACTAGATACTAGAAGTACTCCTATTAGCCTCAAGTGCTGCCAAACTGCATTTTGACACCAAAGTTTTCTTTCTCAAGACAATCAAGCCAAATAATGGCTTGATAAAAAAAGCGCAGAGAAAACAGCAGCCTTGTGCTGGGGCTCTCAGAGCACATTTGGATTTGCTTCAGGTGCGTTAGAAAAGCTGCAGCTAGGAGCCCTAAGCCTAAAGAGAAGATCAGCAGCTTATACAGAAAAGTCAAGCTTGGGCTTTGATAGGCAACAGAAGACCCTCTGGGAGAAGAGCAGCACACGCAATTAGACTGATGTGCCAAGCTAGTGACAAATAAAATTGAGTTTCCAATAGCAGAACATTCATGTTTGATATTTGGAGGAGCAAAATATTTGCAAAGTCCACTATCTGGCACACTACAATGCAGCAAAAAGATGATGCTTTACATCATATCTTGCTTAAAGAGAGAAAAGCACACATCTACTTTCACACCTGCACACTGCACTTTCTGATGGAGAAGGTCAGACTGTAACTAGGGGAATGGTTATGCAGCATATGCAAACAAGCTCCACTTGCCTTCTGAGCCAAGCAAAGTCTTAGCAAAATATTGCTCCAGAACCAACCGCACCATGCACAGGTAATACAGCCTGTTTCTCTGAAGCATATCTTTTGTAGCCTGCCTGCACAGTATATCAGAAGAATGGTCTCAAAACTAGCACCTGAACACCAAGCAAGTCTGCAAAAAAATGAAATGCTGAAGCACTCTTCACGGTCAGTATTATGGTGTGAACTGTGAAGAATTCAGAGCTCTTAACAGAAATTATATTCAGACTTCTCAGGAAATCACTCTCAATACAGACATGAGAATTATTAAACTGAATTCAGGTTTAGAAATATGAGCTAAGTGTTTCTTGGGCCACCAAATTCTTGGATACTCATGATTAGAACATATAGTTTTTGTTTGTAAAATACAACACTGAAGTTTTGACTACTTGTGAAAGCAATTAGCAAGAAATAAACACAGAGAACAGTGCTTGCAGCATGTGCTACTGACAAACAGCACACCAAGTCACTAGCAAGAAACAAAATCTATATACACTTCCTTAGTCTTATTCTGAAATGTGATATTACGCAATGCTGTATTTCAGCCTTCCATCTGTTTACCTGAAGGACTGAGTGAGAGTGTGTAGTCTGTACAAATTAAAAAATCCTTTTATAGCTGGTTTGCGTTATGAACTCTAAAATATGCTCTTTCTTGTTGAAATGTATTTCAGTGTCACTTCACAACATTACATTTGTCTTTGCTTACCCATTGAAAAAAAAATTGAAATGTTCACATAAATAATGTTAGGCTTTTAAAGGGTATTAGAAATTTGGTCATGTAAATTAAGACTGTATGTATTTTCTCTTAAAAGAATGATGAACATCACAGATTCATGTTTAATGCAGGAAACTAAATTAATGATTTCTCTGAAAAACAAATGTCCATTATTTATAGAGACATAAGGAGACCAGTTTAACACATCTGAAATCAAGGTCAGTTAAAACTTAATTGAGATTCCTTACAACACTGGGACAATTTATTTCCTGTGTACCATAATTCATTAAGTCACATATAAGGTTACAATATAAGTACTTAAAAGACCAAATCCACTTATTGTGAGATTCTACTAACAAGAAACTTGTTACAAAACAAGAAGGTTTATAATGTAAAAAAAGATAGTAAGGCAAGGGATATTTTACATTTGATTTTAATGCAAGAGATCCATCAGGAAAACTGAAGACTTAAGTTAAAATTGAAAGACATTGAAAATTGAAGACAGAATTACTAGTCCACACTGAGCATCACCCCAAACCTTTCAGATTTTGTTTTGCTTTGTGCTCAAAGCAGGGTAATAAAATGCATAAGAGTGTGATGTTAATTTAGAAAGTCTAACATTTATATGATAGCTACAGATAGTTTTCATAGCTTTTTTCTCTGTGCTGCTTGCCTCTCCATTTCATAAGCAAAATTAAACAAGTATACCAAACAAGCAAATATTATTAACAATAAAATTAAAAGAAATTATGACATGTATTCTGAAGAATAAAAAGCAAGTATTGATCAAAGTCAGTCTAGATACGCCTTTTGTCATGCTTATGCAAAATGTCATTTATCACGTGAAAGGCAATATCACTTTTTTAACTCTAACTTTTTCAGTTTTAAGGTGGGGGGCACGCATTTAAGGAAAGGAAAATTTGTTCAAATATGAGGGGGCAGCAACAGATAAACTAAGCAATGGCAATCCAAGGACTGTGTGGCTTTTTGAAAGATAATCACCTTCATCTGTCATGATATTTACCCAACCAACAGTCTTTCCTTGAAGCACTGTGAAACAGCAAAGTGGAGTTTTCCCCTCAAAAAACCCACAGATGATTGCTATGCTATAAAAAAAGCCCAAACTTCTTTCTATAGTATCCATGAGATACATGAAAAAAAGCTTTCTGGGAAAAGAAAAAAAAAAGAAAGAAAAAAAAAAAAAAAAAAAAGAACAGAACCATAACTAAAGGGCTAGAGAAAAAACATTATCTGTTGACTGCTGAACAATACAGTTTCCATGCTCATCAGAACTAACACCAACCAGTCTTGGTTTACTCTGAAACACACGCTCTGTGACTTTCAAGGTGCAGGTTGAGGCTAATTCTGTTGCCAAATCTGTTCATTTAGAGATGATGAAATTCTAAAATAAGAGTCACTGCTACAGGCTGAAAGATACACAATTTTAGAAATACAACTAAGTTATCAAGTATAAAAAAACCATGCTGAAATCCACATTTATCTCAAGAAGAAGACTTCAAAACCTGTGAATACCTTCTTTTCCTTATTTAACTACAACCATAATTTAGTAAAAGTTTTGTATGCAAATTTCCTACTTATAAAGAACTGTGTACGCCTCCAGAAGGTGGCGATGCTATACTAGATTTCACTGGATAGATTTGAAAGCTGTCTTAAAAGATGACTACAGAGGAAAAACAAACCAAATCAGAAAAACTCACCTCCTGCTATGTGTTTCTCTTATCTGTCTTCATCAGAACTGTTGGGCCTCAGGAACAAAAATCCAGGCTGATGGAAAGACAGACCCACCACCAGCAAAGGAAGAGTCGCTATGTGACTTATTATTGGAGCTTGACCGCTATAAATTGATAAGCCCTGACAACATCCACCCAACGGTGTTTTGAGACCTGGCTGACATCATTGCAAGGCTGCTCTCCCTAATCTTTGGGAAGTCCTGAAGATTGGGGAACGTCCCAGAAGACTGGAAAAAGGCACATGTCACCCACATCAACAAGACGGGCTTAAAAAAAAGATCCTGGAGATGACAGATTCATTAGTCTGACTTGAGTCCCTAGGAAAGTTATAGAACAAATCCTCCTGGGGGCTGTCACAAGTCAAATAAAGCACACGACTGGGAAAAGCCAGGATGGATTCGCAAAGGGCAAATCATGCCCAACAAACCTGATCGCCTTCTACAGCAAGGTAACCTGCTCGGTTGTTGTGGGGCAGGCAGTGGACAGTGTCTACCTAGATTTCTCCAAGGCTTTCAGTATGGTTCTCCACAGCCCCCTCCTAGAGAAAATGATGTGTTATGGCCTAGATGAGTGGTCTGTGCAGTGGGTGGGGAACTGGCTGACCAGCCACACCCAGAGGATGGTGGTAAATAGCTCCTTTTCAAGCTGGCAGCCTGTCGCATGGGATTGATCTCGGGCCCAATGATGTTTAGTATCTTCATAACTGATCTGGATGATGGGATCAAGTTGCATCAACAGCAGAGACCAATAAGTCATTATCCTACTCACTTCAGCACTTGTCAGGCCACATCTGGAACACTGTGTTCAGTTTTGGTCCCTGCTACATAAGAGATGCAGACAGGCTGGAGAGGGTCCTGAGAAGGGCCACAGAGATGATCAAAAGACGGTGAAGCTGCTGTATGAGGAAAGGCTGAGAGAGCTGGACTTGTTCAGCCTTGAAAAACAAAGGCTTAGGGGAGACCTTATCACCATGTCCCTGTATTTAAAGGGTGGCTACAAAGGAGATGGAGACTCCCTTTCTATAAGAAATCATATGGAAGGTACAAGGTGTAATAGGTACAAGTTTCTCCTGGAGAGATTCTGGGACACAAGGGGAAAAATGGCTCATATTCCTAGGTTGAGGAATAACTGTAGTGCCTTTTGCTTTGACAGCGTCCAGGTGTGTTTTTCCTTTGGAGTGCCAATGACCAGCTATCTTCACTATCTAGGTCCCTTTCTGTAGCACAAATTTCCCTTTTGCTAAGGAAATTTGACCCATTATTATTTAGTCTTAATTACTGATCTGTTACTTTAATCCACTGCAATTTTAAAATTAAAATTTATCTATGGTTAAAGAAAAAAATTATTTTGGCTCTAAGGCTATGGTGGTTAATGAGAAAAGAGGATGGATATAAAAATTATCACACTGAGGCTAGGAAAAAAATTCAGAGCTCACTGTTCTCCCAGCTTGAGTACAAGATAACCTTTCATAAATCTTCCAGAACTGACACATGAAATTGTAGGTCAGGGAGCACACACATACAAGTGTAATAAGACTGCGGAAAAGAAAAATATAAATATGATTTGGAAAGAGTTTATTACATATTTTGGAAAGAAAAAAAGACATGCAGGTAACTAGAAAATGGCACAAACATAGCATGGACTTACTAATGATACCTCACTGAGTCTAATACTTCATTAATCCAGAAAATTAATACGTAGCAGTTGTCTCACATCTGGACATCATTTAAAACACTGCAATTTTCCACATGAGGACTTCTTAAATTTGTGAAGATGAGCATTAACTGAAGAATTAAAAGTTGGCAAGGAAATGCCTGAAGGGTAAATGAAAGGAAAAGCTGTTGTTGGAAAGACAAAGCGTTGTCTGGGAGAAAAAAAAGTTACAAGTGCAATTCTTTGATGTTCATTTTTAAAAATGGTTTTAAAAAAAAAAAAAAAAAAAAAAAGAAGAAAAAAGAGGGCAGCTGAAGCACAGGAAAAGTGATCACACAGCCATCCCTGAATAAAGCCAGAAAGGAAATAACAAGGGTTCATTTTAACCACCCAGGCAACGTGACTCTGGAGCAGTCATCAGGGGAGAAGTTGAGACAAACTTTCCCACATTCTCTTATTAATGAGTCTTCCTTAGGTTAAGATATTGTATCACTGACAGAAGAGGTCCCTTCCAGATTCTATTAAAGTTTAAATAAATTTTGCTTTCCTTTACTGTTCTGTACTTCTTCTGCAGAAAGGTTGGTGGCAGACACAGAAGAGCTTCCTGCCAGTTCGTTGAATTGACAGATTAGTGAAGTTCCCCTTGTTCTTGATCCCAAGAGCATTTACAGGTTCAACCAACTGAGCATATTGGCAGACATTTGTGGTGGGATTAGGATAGGGCAACAGAAACAATGTAGGTGAACTCAAGTGGAAAAAAAAAATCATTTTATTGCTACCAGTGACAAAGGCAGTCAAAGAAAAGTCACAGGCAGAAGCCTGAGAAGCAACAAAGCTCCACATTAACTGAGCTTGGGGAAAACTGTCTAAAAGTCTGTTGCTACATCAAGTGCTCAGAGACAGGCAAACCCCACAGTGAGAAAAAAATCCTACTTAATGAAACAACGAAATAATCTATTAACTTCCATTCTGAAATAAGTATGAAAAGAACTGAATTTCAGTAATAAAGCTGTAACCTTCTGTCTCTAATGATGAGTGTATTACTGGATGGAACTACTAAGGAAAACACACAGGAAGAGGTGCTGCCCAACTCCTGACCTCTTTTATTTTTCCATCATATAAAACCTATATTCTGCAACTTGTACTTTTCTGATTTCAGGTCTACTTTGATTTCAAAGGAATGTTTTTGACCCTTAAAAGAAGGATTCAGCACTGTCAAACTTCACGTTACTACCCTTTGGTCTCTTACTATAGTTTTCATTACCTGAATGTTCTCAGGTACTTATGATAACAAGGAACAAGCTATATCTTACTCTACCTTAAGTAGCAATGATTAATAACAAATTCTTCTTAGAAATTAAATAAAAATGAATGTTTGTTGCCCATTGTGACAGTTTGCAGTACAGATGGGTTGTATTTAATTGATGGAAGCCCTGGATGCTATAGTTCAAGAATGTGTATACATTACCCTTTAATGCAAAGAGCTGGAGATAGTCACAACTATAAAGCAGACAGAAAGTTTCTCCTTAGACTTCATTTATCACATACAGAGATAAGCGTTAATCACATAATATGCAAGCTACTACTTACGATGGAATTTTCTTGAAACAGTTCTGTTATTTCACATCATAGCCCAGTATTCTTCTAGTTATTTATACAGCATTTACTGTGATTTTGTCTGGGAAACACCATTTAATGTAATATGCTGAATTGCATTAATGTCTTTTATTTTTTTCTTAGCCTGAGATGAGTAAATTGCTCAATTATTCACAACATATGCAATATAAATGAGATCTTAACACAATTCTGATTGTGTTTCCTTTTTTTTCTCTAGTTATTTTATTTCTAATTGAAATTTCTTCCTGTTTTGTTATGATAAAGGGATAATGCACCTCTGTATCAGTGTAAACAGAGATAGCTATCTGCAAAATAAAATTGAAAAAATTTGCAGATAAACTGTGACAAGAGTTCATAAAAGAAAGAGACACAGGCTCTAAGGACAGTATGGTGTTATCAGAAAGACTAAACTGCTCCAACTTTGTCCTACTTATTGTTTGAGGGGTTAAATGGTAAAGTTGCTAAAATGATTTTAGATGCTCCAAGTCTTCATTCTGAAAGCATCATATACTTGAAACTGAGTACTCCATCTGAGGAATGTACTGCATACTAAGGTTTAATAGAAAATAATAAAAAAGCAAAATGGTATTAGGGTGAAGCTCTATAGTTTGTCATAAACCTTTTCTTCTTGTTTTTAAACAGCCTTGTTACTGCATCATTACCATTTCACAGTCATCAACAAAATCTGACATACAGTGAAAAGCATGCTCCAGTAGCTGTCACTTAGCTTTACTAGACTTTATGTCCCCAAGGAAAGGCACATGTCCTAAACACTTAGAAAACAAGCTATAACTCCCATATCACTCCAAGCATAAGAATCAATTTTCCTCTAATTAAGAATCACCAGTGATGTGCCACATAAACAAACCGTCCCAAAGGAAGCGTGGAATGTTCCTAAATAGTGAAAACAAAGAAAAAAGTATTTCTTTGTCAACCACTTTAAACATAAGCTATACATTGCTGGAGAGAGAAGTTAATTTTGATTCCTTGTAGAGTTCATTAAGTAGATAAAAACCTAAATAGCATATATTCATGTGCCTGTACATACAATAAAAAGAAACAAATAAAAAGGACGTCATCATGGAAATGATCTAAAAAACACTCATATGCTTACTGTGATCTGGAATCTTAATAAATTTAGCTTAAGGATCAAATGAAATTATTTTAGAGAAGTCCATTTGCCAATCCTCACCACCAGCATCATCTTCTCACATTTAGTAATAAACAGGTGGTAACTTCCTAAACAGAAGACAGCGCAGCCCTGTTTTACAATATATAAACGTATTTAACAGACCTGGGTTTTTATTTACAAAGAATTATCCTTTCATGACAATAGTTCTTTTTTTCTCCGTTTATAAAGAAAAAAATAATTTTGTAAAGCACAGAGACTTTAGGATGCATTCATCATCCCAATTAATGTAAGATTTTCAGTATGCATGAACAATCACACACTTGCTATACTATCTCAGGAAGCAAATCCATGACATAGCTCTAGAAATGCATATCTTCAGGTTTAAAAGCATCATCTGCTCTTAATGATGCCACTAGCAACACTTGTTGTAATAATAATAAAAATAATCCCTAAGTGATGGTAAAATCCAAAGCCCAGAGGAAATTTTCAAGTCATGATTACTCTTACACAGAGTACAATACAAACGTCAGTTAGCTTTTAACAAAAGGTAATCAGGTTTGAGTAAGTCTTACCCCCTCCTCGGCCACCACATTGTGTAATGAACAGTGAGTTAATAAAATTATTGCAAGGCAAGGCAACGTGGGATCAAGGTAAGGGGAATAAACAGAAAATGCTTGGGTTTTTTGTTTGGTTGGGTTTTTTTTTATGACTACTACGAGTTCTTAAAAATCCCATATAAGATACAGGTTTCAGACACTCGAGGGGAAAAAAAAAAAATCACTTTTCCTCTCTAATAACACAAAGGAAAGGATTTACTCTTTATCAGTATTCTTCAGAATGTTATGTGTCCATTGGCAGAGTCAACCATTTTTTCACATTCCTATATTAAAACTCTTGTAAATCTATCAAAACAAAAATTTTGCCAGGTCTTGGATCCAAAGAGGAGGAAGTCTTTATTGGTGATCTACATAAAAACTGATAGCTTGAACTTTCTGCCAATTGATTTAGCCATCCATTAGGATCACAAAAGTTGCAAAATAAAAACAAAATAATTTCTTCTTGCTTAAAGTGAAAGGTTTCAAGCACTTCCTTCAACATTTTACAACTTAAACTTAGGCATTAAGTAGGCATTATCCAGAAGTACAGATTTATTTCTGGATATCCTGTTACTGTACATGAAGTCTTCTGCTGCTTTTAAAAAAAAATATAAATTAATCTTTATCTCTGTGCACTTAATAAACATCAGGTCCCTATAGTAAATCAAAGAACTCTTTTTTGCATTTCATTTGACATGCAAGTTTCTTTATCCATTCTTCTCCAAGACCTGTTCAGACTCATATTTTCATGCGTCTTCCCTCAATACAACCACCACAAATATGAAACTGTTTGTAGTGTGCATAAAAATGTTCATTTTCAAAGATACTTATAAGACAATATTCGTATAGAGAAAGCAGCTCGAGGGACAGCTGAAATGTGGTGTGATTACCAAACAAAACTAGAATATGGGTTCAGCATCTATGCAATTATGCAAAATATATCAACACATAGTCATAGTTATTTAAAATTAAATATTCAGGTCCTTCTCTATCACAATGTTTTTGATAAGAAGAATAAAATCTTCAACTGTAATGGCAAAGTTCCAGCAAATTTTCATTATACTGTCTTTCACAGGATTGTCTATTCGCACCATCAGTTGTATTTCTGAAAAGTCAGTTTGTGAATTTAAGTACTGGATGTTTTTAGGGGAGTAAAGCAAGACAAGTTAGGAAAAATAAACATAACAGAAAAGAGAACAGGAAGAAGCAATTAAGCACATTACAGGATTTTTCTCCCAACTCCATTTAAGAACAGTTTTCTTGCTTATCAAGTCATCTCTTCTACACATGCCTTGACAGCCTCTGCACCAGCCTTTCTTCACATGGTCCTTCCCCTTCCTACCACTATGTTTACCCTTCAACTCCACCCTCCCAGCAAATGTTTTCTCTCCCTCAAGCTTCTCTGCCCTTGCTGCAATAAACCCACACCCTTTTGTTATCAAAAGAAATAAAAGTGATATGACAAAATTTTAGAGTAGCAGCAAATTCTCCAGTTCTCCAACTTCCCATCCAGAAACAGGAAGGCTCTGAAACTGGAGATGGAACCTGGTCAAAAAAGTTAACTTCATTGTGGCTTTGCAAGTTCTCACACTTTTATATGATGGCTTAAATTTGATGCTGTTTAAAAAGAAAGTATGGAGAAGCTGAACAAATGCTCCCCCGCTTACATTCCCCAAACTAATAGCCTGTCTGTTAGGGGGAAAAGGAGACTTAACTGGTAAATTAAGATGATGCCATGCAATTTTTCTCAAGACAAACCAACAAAAAAAGGAGAAAAATCTTGGATGGCACTTGGATAAAGTGTATTGGCATAATCCAAAATCAAGTAATTGTATACTTCTGCAACAACCAAATACGTGCAGTGTGGTTAATCCGCTACCGTACCTCATTTTGAAGCTCATCATCACTTTTGGTAGAAGCAAGCATCTCATACAGAGTACAGCAGAGGTCTTCTGTTGTCGGCCCTCCAGGCGTGCCCCCTTGAGATTCATTCAGATACTTTCCAACTTCGTACCACAAAAAAGAATCATCTACTTTTCCCAGAGACTTGAGATCAGATTTCTCATCACAGTAATTCTGTAAGTGATTCAGCTGGTTATTCAGAAATTTGTTGTAATCTAAGCTTATAATTTTCTGTGCATCGGCCTCACCATTCACAGGCAGCTCCTCAGAGTGATCCAAATCATGCATGTCAAATGAAAACACTATATTTTTACCAAAGAAGACTGTGTTATCACCATTCTGCTCTTCAGCCATCTGTACAAGAGCTGTGAGCTGTTCTTCAGTGAAGTGAGAAGCGATTCGACATGTGGCATTACAAGCTGCAGTAGCAGATGATGATGGAAATGGCCCAAACATCTGCTTGATCGCCTTTGTCTCATCATGGCCAACACATTCTTTTCTGTGAAATGTCTTAAAGAGAAAAGCAGCTCCACTTTCAATTGCTTCCTGTCCATTTTCAGCTCCAACTGTTAACAAAACCAAAACCAAATGTAACTTTATACTCTTCAAACTAATCCTCTTTCATTGCCTGTAACATAACTGTATTCAATTTCTTACTGCAAGTCTCATCAACAGATATATGAAACAAAGACCATAACAACAAGTAGCAATTTTTGCAAGGTACTGAATTATAAAAGGTATATAATAAGAAAGCATCTGTTTCATTATTCTTCTACTTACTAGAAATTCATATTAAGGATTACCAATGCTTTCTTATTTTTCCGAGTTACAGGAAAAACTTGCCTGAGGTCTTAAACTCACGGTAGTATATTTATGAGCTTTTTAATGTTAACAATTTTCCACTTTGTCTCACTGTTTATTCACTGGCTGATCTGAATATTCATAACAGACTAAACATACAGAACTCAGTAGAATTACTACAAAACGTGTGTCAGTTCAAAAAATTGCCCAAAGAAACGAAAGCAAATAAATGCATGAATTTAGAATATATTGACAAAATGTCTTATTGTGCAAACAAAATATATATTATTAGATAAAAACATGAATGTGTCTTATACAAATATTCACAAAGGTACTTAAGGAAAACATAAGAAAACACACCCTATGATGAACTAAAAAATTTTCTTCAGTAGTGATATTTAAGGTCTTCAAGCATTAACTAGACAAAACCATACTGGCTTTGTGTGTGTGTGCATGTATGTGTGGTGTTTTGGTTTTTTTTGTTTTGTTTTTTTTTTTGTGGTGGTGGTGGTTCTTTTGTGTGTGTGTGTTTGTTTGTTGGTTTGGTTTGGATTTCTTTTTTATATGAAGACAACATGCAGAATTTGTTTTGAAGCTTAAAAATCATGTTCTAAATGGTTTCGGAGGTTACTCTAACATTTTTAGTAGAATTAGCATTTCTTACAAGATTGTATCATTTTATAAACATCTTAAGAGCTTACTCTGGAGCTGCCATTGTCAAGATATGTTTATCTGGTCAGTTCTTTTTTTCTGTCAAGATCAACCAGCAGAACTCCAGCAGAGAATAGTATGATTTAATTGATAACACTCACAATATAGCTAATCCAAAATTAAAATTAATTATTTATTTTAAAAGGAACAATACTATTAAGTTTTTAAGCTTCACAAATCTCACCTCAGGCACAGTAAATGTGGCAATTCTCTCTTCAGTAATTGAAATTGTCTTGTGCCTACCTCTGTATACCTTTACTATTCAGTTATGGGCTTATGTATTTGCTCTACTATGTTCCCATTTTCTGCCTGTTAAAAAACTTATTGAAATCAGTGTGAAGATCCTTAATCACATTGACATTGTTACCTGTGACTTGATTCAACTTATGTTAGGTATAACTGTAGCAAAAGCAAGGATTTTTTTTTCCCCCCACAACTTAACAGGAGAGAGCAAAAGAAATCCAACATAAGCCCACAGAACAAGGCTGAGTAACTAGAAACACAGAAGCACAGGAGGCACCTAAAAATTCAGTAGTCCTCTTGAATTTCCCTATAGTGCACTTTTAAAAGCTGAAAAGTTCATGGAAAGGATCAGAGGCGACATTTACAGGATAATTAGAAACCTACATATGGAAGGTATGTGACAAAGATACACATATATATATATGTAAATATATTTCAAGGGAAAAATGTGTTTCAGCCTCTCTCTCAGCATTAGCCATACAGGAATCACAGGAGAAAAACCCTCAAACATCTGAAAAATTACAGACCTAAGTCTGGCTTCATGAACCTCACTCTTACATTCCTAGCATACAAATACACATCATTACTTAAAATCCCATGTGTCAGAACAGAAGTATACATTACTAAAGTAAAAGAGCAATTGTACTGAAGGAGTTGAGAAAAGGCTCTTTAAAAGTTTATGATGTGCTAGTTCTCCTTTACCATTAATGTCTTCTATTTGGGGAAGCACCTCTTGAGAAAACACTGTGCCTTCCCTCCTGTATAGAATGAGCCAGCCAAGATGGCAAGAGATGCACTACTTGAAGATACTCTCGCCTTTTTGGTTTTAAGTCGATCAGATAATTTCAGTAAGTGATATTTTCTCTGTAAACCAATATTACAGTACCTGTTGCCTGCGCTGAGATTTCATTTCCTTGAAATAAAAGTAAAAAGGCATACAAGTAATTTCCTTCCCCTAATATACATTGATGATGATGATGGTTGGAGCAATAGAATCATTTCTATCCATGCTTCAGTCACCGTTTCTCCAGACACAAGGTGTGTCTCCAGCTTTATTCAGAAGTGTCAAAGCTGACGATTCCTTTCTAACTAAATAATCATGCATTTGTTTTCATTTAGTTTCTGTCCTCTCCACTCCATAAAACAGAAATTTACCACTATTACTTTCGAGTCCTTTCAGTTTGCTCTACCTACCCACAACACTGGGTCTGCTGTTAAAGTTTTGGGAAAATAAAAAAGAAAGGAAGAAAGGAGCTACCTTCAGCAAAAAGTAAAAATTTAAAAAAAAAAAAAAATCACACAGCTAATACTAATTTCTGTCATTAATACAGAAAAATGCAAATCTGAAAAATTATTTTCACAGATAACATTTGCAGTTAATAATGGCAAATACTTATCTTGCTTATAACCTTTTTTCCATCCTCAGACATTTTTTCCCTACTTGCTAAACTACACATGGTCTTACTTCTTATGTTGCAAACTGTATAGTCATTATACGTTTGTCAGCCCTAACTTAGCCAACATTTTGCTCCATTATCTCTTACAATTAAACTATACCTAGTGGATATTTAAAACAACTATGTAGATCTTCTCAATCAATACAGATTAAATATCAATACAGACTGAACCTTTTCCATATGAACTTTAGGTACTGACAGCTGATGCAAACTCACACCCCATCTTACATGACTTTCCCCCAAACCTTGTGTATCACAAGTGCCAGCTAAGATCTGTGTACTTAAGCAGAGGTACCCAATATGGAACAGAGAGATGGCCTTTCCTAGTGGCCTGTCTCAGAAAGACACACAGCCACATGCTTAAAGGTCTGGCCTGAAAAGGTTAAAGTCTACTAACAGGGCAAGCTCTACTACTTGTATTAGAAAAAATAGGATTAAAAAAAATTATGACCAAATTTGTAAAAATAACTGAGTTATGTCACTACAGTAGAAGGAATGAAACGAAGCAAAGTTTAGAACATACGTATTGTCAGATGAGTTTAGAACATTTTTGTCAGGGATATGAGAAAACTCTGAAATTTTTCTTCTGATGACTCAGTAAAGCAACAGCCATTACAATCATTAACAGCTTTAACAGATACCTCCTGAGCAACTGTACAGCACAGCTATTACTACATGCTGGACACAAATAACTTATTTAGGCTTTTTTAAAAGTCTGTGTTTAGATATTTGTTTCTTCCTCAATTTTCTGGTTATTTCCAAAAGAACTCTCGAGAAACAGAAACACAAGTGAGGCAGGTTAACATTTGCATTGTGATAAAAAAACTTTGGTCTATAATGCCAAAAAAGGCAAATATGTCTATATATATATAAATTCTCTCAGTCTTTTTATTTAGGGTTCCATTCAAGATATTTGAAACACAATCAGAAAAGGAAAACATATACCCACTAGACTGAAATGAAAAAATTCTTAACTATCTGACTGCTAGAGCTTGAGCCATGAGCTCATTTTATGAGCCGATGAAGTTAAATTCTGCTAACAGCACAAGCTGAATCAGTTTTAGTCTGTCAATCAAATACTAAATTTCTAATCAAGCCTAAGTTTCCCACTTTCTTTGCCATAATGTATTTCAGTTTTAAAAGCTTAATTCCAGATAAGTGAAGTTTATTATTTCTCTCCTCAACATCAAACTCTTCAAGCAGAAAACATTTATTGCACTGTTATCTGCCTATGTTGCCATCCAATTCTTCATCATACCAATTAAAGCAGATAGCACCAAGACAGTTTCCTCTGAGCACTGCAATTCCAAAAGGAGCTATTACTTTTGATTACTAAAGGTGGATCGCAAACCATACCACAGACTACACAACAAAGCTACACAAAAGCAAGAATAGCCACATAACAACCGACTCATATTTTAAAATAAAACAGAAGACCAAATTGTGCATATACATATGAGATTACCTGGAGTTTCAAAGATATTTCAGGGCAAGCCTGGCATCAAGGCAGAGCTAAAACTGTACCAATATGTAAAGCATGCAGGCAGAAAGAAGCTTGAAGGAAAAAAAAAAATCAGTGTATATAGTTAGACTATTAAAGAATGAAAACATACCTATTTGTTTTGCAGCTTGTAATATGGTTTTTAAATCACCATTTACAGTTTGGTGTTCTTTTTTGTCCAAATTGTCATCAACAAACTTTATTATCTTCTTCCAAGTAAGATCAGACTTCAGCAACTGTTCATGTAGTTTTGATCTTTTAGTCTGAAAATGCAAAATATTTTGTTTGGGTTTGTTTGTTGTTTTTTTTTTTTTAATTTATTTCAAATTACTATATGCAGGTTCCTTCAAAATTAAACACCAGATAAAAAGCACCTCTTTCCAATTGCATTCAGTCACTACGAAGTAAAGATTGCAAGCAGTTTCTCTGTTACCTGCTCTTTACACTCCCCAATGTAAGGAAAGAGGAGGATAAACACACACACACGCACACACGCTCTCTCAGTACTTTACTCTTTCCAAGGCAAAATTCTCTGTAAAGTCAAATTCTTGCAGCTTCACGAGACTTACAGCTCCCTAGATTCCAAACTCATTTCACGCTACAGGTTCCCACAATGTATCTATTGCTTTAACTACTTCTTGGGGGAAAAAAAAAAAGACATCCAAAATTCAGCATCACTAAATTTATTCTAAATATCCCCCAAGAAGTCAGAGGTGAACTTAACATTCAAAGGGAAATACTCTGATCCTGAGCTCTGCATAAGCCTCATAGCTAAAAACACACCAGCCTAGCCCAAATTAAATTCCTGAAAGATGAAATGAGAGAACTGTACTAGCACAGCCAAGCAACTCTACCCATGTAGCACCTCGTGACTGTAAGGTCCAGCGTAAATCACAAAGCTATAGCAAATTTGACCTTGAGTGAGGACAGTATGAAGGAATCCACAGAAAAATGTACATACTCTGCTCAGTCTTGCTTGTATGCTCTTATAATAATGCAATTGAAGAAAGGAAACAATTCTTAATAGATAAACCCTTATGCTTTGGAAAATAAAAAAGAAAATTTACCATTAAGTCAGCTAATTCTTCACTGTAATCCTCATGTTTAGTGACATTTGAAAAGGAGCGCAAAGCACCTGTAAGACGAGGCAAGGCCATCTGTTACTCATTCAGTGATCCATAGGATGAGGAATCAAATCCCAGTTCAAGAACCTAGATGAGAACAAAACAAATAACACAGCTTTGTTAATACTCTAAATACAAACTCGCATCACTAACTCAAAAGACCTTTTTGAGCAAGCAGGCACTTCAATTAAGTCTAAAAAAATGTCTCTCAACATGCTGATAATCAAGACTCAGTAGAAGGGAGGTGAAAGGCACAGAGCATAGGCAAGACACTTCAACATGCAGAGGCCAGTCCTCTCTCTTCCCTAAAGAAAAGTTACCAGCTATGAGGCAAAGTGGCAATTATCACTTTAGCACCACTAACACAAGAGTATTACAGTGAAATCTATGTAACTGAACTTTACCTCCCAAAAGCAGTAACTGATTACAACCTATGGGAAGATCTTCTCTGAACCAGCCCACACTGGGAGCTTTCAGGTCATTAACAGCCTCCAGCACTACTGATGCAGGGGCATTCTTCCTGACAGCTGCAAAGCTGTTTGAACCAGCAAAACAGGTAAAGAAAATTACGATGGAAAAAAAGACCCTTTAATATGCACAACACTGAACTATTATAAAGAGAGAAAGGGAATAAAAGGGCTACTGGAAAACTCAAAAAAAAGTTTGCCTTAGGATGTTTGCATCTCACAACTGGGAGTGCACACACACATTTCCTCAGCGCGGGGCTCCCTCCAGGACTACAGCCTATTTCTGCATGGTTGTATTTCCTCCCTGAAACAGGCTCATATCTCTACAGCAAAACACAGCTGTTCTCCATCTGAACTTGTACTCGTTCCAAGCCTTTTACTGAAACTACTCCCAGTGTTGTTTAATTTCTGAAGGTGCCCACAGCTGAATTGTTCAATGAACTCTATAATGCACAGCTACAGTTTCTGATGGTAGCAGATAGATACAGATTTTGATTATTTTTGAAACAATTAATGATATCATTACAAACCTAACAATCTGCATCATTCTTTGCATGCCTGAAGACCCCTCGCCATCCAGAATTTAAATAAATTAAACCATCGTTAATAAAATGACTTCTTTCCCCCCATACTTATATACCGTACATATCTCCCTGCTTTAATCCAATTATCCTTAACATTTTTCTTCCTTTAATGACTGCATTTGTATTTTAGCTATCAAATTTGCAACAGAGCGCGAAAGCAAATCCAGATGCGACGTTCCAGTCACAGACACAGAAATGTCACTGACTTGTCAGGTCGGCTTGTTTTCCCACCTCGCATTAAGATGCTTTTTGAGAAAAGCCATCACAACAGCTGGTATTTTGGAGACAAATGTTACAACGATGAAGTTACAAAATGTGGGAATATAAAACTGTTAACTGTGAAGGGGCTAAAGAGAATGTTCAAATTCAGACAGACCCAAGCAACACTGCAGCTTTGGAGACCTTCAATATATGACATGAAATTCACAACAGTGTAGCTCCTAGTGAAAACAGTCTGTGAACATTATAGCCACCACTGCAGAAGGAAAGTAACAAGTCCACAATTTGAGGGTCTCTAACACAACCTTTTTTATTTGAACCCAAGAAAAAAAGGCAAATCAGTCTTATACTGCAATGATAACAATGCCATTAGCTATTAAAGATCACACCATTTTGCCTATTTATTTTATACCTACACTCAAATACTTTTTTTTTATAGAACTACAGTCCTTTACAATAACATATAATAATATTACAATAATGTTGTAATAAAGAAAGTAACTTTATTGTCCTTTCTGAAGTAACATGCAAAGTAATTTATGGAAGTTCAAACACACTTTTAAAAAGTTCACTTTTCATACATGTTCTTAGGAGACTTTAAAGCATCTCCATCAGGCCCACTTGCTAGGAAATCTCCTCCTCCTTTAATCATCAAGTTATTAATACTTTCTGAAATAACAAACACAGAACCCCAGAGGACAAGTAACGGCACATCTCCCTGACCACAGGCTTGGCCAAGGAGCCAAATCCAGCCCCAAGGCTCTATGGTTGAGCTTGCACTAATAAATGCTGCTCCACAAGTGCCTACGTGGGGGGCCCCCAAGGGCACTAGTTTGGAAGAGCACCTGCTGCAGCTCATTTACAGGCAAACATCACACATGTCCTTCATTTCTGGTTCATGACACCCATTCTCACCAGGGCACCACAAGAAAACAAAAATAGCCAGCAATTAGAAAGCAGAGGACAGGCGGAATTACTTTACTGTGAACATGACAAACCAGGTAAAGTTTACAAACTTACACTACTATATTGTAACATACTAAAGCCAGCTCTAAACACTGTGTCAAAAATTCCATGGCCCTATGAGATGGAGCATAAACTTACATTTATTTGAAAAAAAAAAAGTTACCTGCTTTCACATAAAGCTTGATGATGGAGATACTCACCTGCCTCTCACTGCCTTTAGAGAGCATCAGCTACTACTTGTCTTTCCACAGCCATCGAAAGGGTAACTAATTCATCCCCATTTGACAGATGTTTGCTGGCAGCTTGATCTGAAACATTGGTCCTACAAACTGATCCTCCTAAGATCTGCAGGTTTTGGAACCAGGATCTAAAACACATCAGTGATTAAATCCTATTTACCAGTGCCCACATACAGAGATGCAAGATGAACTTTGTCATTCTTCTGCCCATTCCCCCTCAAGGTGTAAGAATAAGTACCACCTTGTTCATGTTTGTAGAGGGACAAGCGGAATGGGAATTTAAACTTAAGATCGGTAGAACCTTACATGGTAAAAATATTTTCCCCCTCATTTCCTTCAATCAATTAAGGACTATTTGGGCCCATTCTGCTAATGATTTTTATGAAAAGGAAGTTTCATGATTCCTAGAACTATCTCAGACATCCTGCCTCTTTAAAAAAAGACTCTTAACTTTCCACCAAGCTTCTGTTTGCAAAGCAGAAAGAGCAATATCTGCCTTCCTAAAGGTTTGTGACCATGAGCGGCAGTAACTTTTAAAGCCTATTTTACTTCTTTTAAAAGCAAGTGTGATTTTAACATTGAAACTTTTTATGAAAGCAAGAAAAATATAAACCCAGATAATACTCAAAATTCAGGTATGAAACCATTCAACCTTTATTGTTTGAAAGTAAACCTAACAGTAAGCACAGATCACAATGCCAGCTGGTTTTTATTCCTTAAACTAAAACTTTTTTAAATACTAGCAGTATTACAAAGGTAATGAACATTACTAGAGAAGTTTTCAACCTCATATTTTCATTAAGTACTGAAGTTTTCCTGCTACTTCCAGCCTTACTATATTTTTTTTTCTATAAGCAAATAACAGAACTTCCTCTTTTTCTTCTCTGCTGAAATGTTACAGGCATTATGGTCAGAGATGACCTTTTAAAATTTAGTTAATTTCTATATTCTAACAACAAAAGCCAGCTGCCATGAAGGCTATGACAAGGGGACTGCTCAAATCTGGTACCCCAATTTTCAAGTTGAACACGAATCTTACTTTACTTACAAATGGTAAAATAACATAGCATTAACAGAATCATAGGTAAAAACTATAGCTATGCTACCCTAAAATACCAGCTTCTGTAGCCTCTAGTATTTGACTTGTTATAGGCCCCTTAAAAGCTTACAGCAAATAATTTTGTTCAGACTATTTAAGGAATATTAAGCCATGTTACCAGGTTTTACCTGTATTGCCTAGAATTCTTTAAACTATTAATAAGTTTCTTGCTGTTCACATGGAATTCTTATTTATAAAAGCTGAAGAAGATATTACCAATTACTAATCTAATCAAAGTAAGTTGTAAAGAAAAAGAGGCTTCAGACATTGGAAAATAATAGCGGGTTGCTATTGAACACAGTATTTTGATCAATTGGCATTTTCACTTTCACTTGTTAAAGCGGGAAGGGAACATTTCAAATGAAAAGCCAAAAAGGCAAAAGATATCTCAGCCCTAAGGTGATACAAAAACAACAGAAAAGGGATAGTGCAGTAAGTCTTTGCAGTTTAAAATATATTTTAAACACTTTAAAATAAATGTTAGCACACGATTACCTACATCAAACATAAAAGCAGCAGGACTGTGAGGACACATTCAAAACATTTAATTATGTCACAGAGAATATTTTACTTCTTTACACTACTATGCAAGAAGAATAAAAATAAAAAAATCCTGCCTGAATCATTTTAGGGACACGAACACATAACCGCTACAATTAACCTCAGCAGCTTCATTAACACAAAGTTAAACTTGATATTTTATTTACAAATAAGTCTCAATATTTAAAAACCTCCACATTCTACTTGCTATGTACGGCTAGCAAAAAGCTATTTTACAACAATAGGGACATTTTTATTAGATTCATTTAAACTTCTTATCCAAGCATGTTTGATGCAACAGTACAGATGCAGCACATAGCATCAAAGTTGACAGACAGGAATAATACTGGTTTAATAATGTCTGGGACATTAATCAGAAGCAGCAGACCAAAGCAAGATACTACAATATTAGTATTTCCCAACTTCATCTTTTGCAGCTTTATAAGCAGTGCTATATGATGTAGTAACAATTGCACACTTTCAGACATTTTCTGCAAAAGATTCAGACATCAAATTGGCATTCTCTCAAGTTGCCTGGGTCAAATATTGCTGATCTCCAGTCAAGACTGGGTCAGTCTTTGAAAGGGAGATGACAAGATTAAAAAAAAAAAAAAATGTACTCAGGAAGGAATAGTGGCTACCTGATACAATGTATTCATGTCAGTGAATAACATAATTCAAACAACTGCTCCAGCATAATGAGAAGGCATAACAGTGCCTCTGTGTGCCATCCTTCATATGAGAGACAATTTCAGCATCTTCATTACATAAACCACTAAACCAAAGGAAAAAAAAAAAAAAAAACCACAACTAAAAACTAAATAATGGAATTGCAAGCCATGCATTCAGTAGAGTATTAACCCTTTCCAGATTCTCTCTTTTTACAATCTCAGCCATGCACATTGATGGGATTAAACACCAGCTGCCTAACACTGTTCCCACTAGCATCAGCTGGAGAGGCGTTTCCTGTGATTATGCCCAATACTGTTTTGGTGGGATGCCAAACATATGGCTTGGCCCAATAACGTGTTCATTTTAGACGTGCTTTGAGATCATTACTAAGGATATCTGTTGGTTTTGTAAAAAGTTAAAATAAAAACTTGAAACAACTTTTCATAATGACTCATTTTTCTCTTTTGAGAACATAAGACATAGCTCAAGTGTTAGACTGACAACTGTCTGCATTTTTACCTGCCATCATCTAAACTTTTTCATTCCCTTCAGCAAGATACAAACAGTATCCCAAGCAACAGAAACCTAAAGAGTTGCCTTCCATGTGGGGATTTACTACAGGCTTATCTCCAACTTCAACATACAAAATATGTACCTTCATTTAAACACTAGGCATAAGCCACAAACACAAGATGGAGGGTGGGAGTGGTGTTTGGTTGGTTTAATAATTAATTTTGTTTGGCCTTAATAGTGGGCTCTTTATGTCTCCCTTTCACACCATGCCATCAATAGAGGCTGAAAACAACCCCTGGGGGGTTTTCTTCCTCCACTCCAGAAAAGTTTGTGACTAAAGGAAAAGCAGGAGGTGTATAGAAGGTAAATGCAAATGTACATGTCCAGAGGAAGTACAGGGAGGATGAAAAACAACAGATGAAAGAAAACACCTTTGAGCTAATGACAGCGAAGTAACGCATGCTGCCTCTCAGTGAGGATGGACATGGGATGTGCTTCAGTAAACATAGCTGGTGAAATAATACATATATAATACCACAGCAGTTATGCAATTATGTAAGACCATGCTAGAGTACCTGTTCAGATGGCATTAAGAAAGTCTCCATAACACATTCCTGTAGCAAACAGCAAGCACACACAAGGATAAAGCTTCCAATGCTAACTGCTGGCCACAGAGCTGGCACTGCCAGGTTCTTTGCAACTCAGATTCAGGAGGTACAAGAATTGCTTATAATGGTAGCAAAAGATTCAAAATAAAATTTTAATGGAATAAACAACTTGAGGTTACTGCACAGAGGTACAACTGTGCAACCACCTGTGAATGAAAATGTGTATAATAATAACCAGCAACCATAATAGGCTTACTGTAGCAGAAAACCATTAATAAAAGCTTTTCTCTTTCTTCTGAGCCCTAATGGGAAGGCAAGAGCAGAAAAAAAAATAGATTTCCCTGCTGTGTGTAGCCTGCTTCAAAAATAACATTCTGTGCAGATCAAGTCAAACCATTAAACATTACATAACCTGTGATACCAAGTAATCATCATAGAATCAAAGAACCATAGAATAACTGGTTGGAAGGGACCTCAAGGATCATCTGGTCCAACCTTTCTTGAGAAAAGCACAGTCTAGACAAGATGGCCCATCACCCTGTCTAGCTGCATCCTAAAAACATCCAGTGTGGGGACTCTACCACTTCCCTGGGGATATTATTCCAATAGCTCATTTTTCACAAGCAGAGCAATTTTCCTCTTGTGTTGAATTGGGAATCACCCCAGGAGAAACTTGTACCTATTACACCTTGTATCTTCCATATGATTTCTTATAGAAAGGGAGTCTCCACCTCCTTTGTAGCCACCCTTTAAATACAGGGACATGGTGATAAGGTCTCCCCTAAGCCTTTGTTTTTCAAGGCTGAACAAGTCCAGCTCTCTCAGCCTTTCCTCATACAGCAGCTTCACCGTCTTTTGATCATCTCTGTGGCCCTTCTTGGAACCCTCTCCAGCCTGTCAACATCTTTTTTTTGTGTAGCAGGGACCAATATTGAACACAGTGTTTCAGGTGTATCCTGACAAGTGCTGAGGAGAGTAGGATGATGAATTCTTGGTCTCTGCAGCTGATTCAGCCCAGTATCTTTCTAGCAGTCTGTGCCCCGGCAGTACGATGTTTGCTCATACAAAGCTTGATGTGAACCAGGACCCCCAGGTCCCTTTCCACAGAGCTGCTCCCCAGCTGAGCAGACCCCACCCTGTGATGCACTCTTGGATAGTTTTCCCAGGCAAAAGACCTTACACTTGTCCTTGTTAAACTACACAAGGTTCCTGCTAGCCCGCTCTTCTAGCCTATCCAGGTCTTCCTGGAAGGTGGCTCTCCTTCCAAAATGTCCACTTGCCCACTCAGTTTGGTATTGGCAAACTTCATCTGGGTACACTTGATCCCAACCTCCAGATCACCTATGAAGATATTAAAAAGCATTGGGCTCAAGATCAGTCCCTGGAGAACCCCACTTGTGATAGGCTGCCAGCTTGAAAAGGAGCTATTTACCACCATCCTCTGGGTGTGGCTGGGGAGGCCGGTTCCCCCCCCCCCTTACCGCCATCCTCTGGGGTTGGCTGGTCAGCCAGTTCCCCACCCACTGCACAGACCACTCATCTAGGCCATAACACATCATTTTCTCTAGGAGGGGGCTGTGGAGAACCATACTGAAAGCCTTGGAGAAATCTAGGTAGACACTGTCCACTGCCTGCCCCACAACAACCGAGCAGGTTACCTTGCTGTAGAAGGCGATCAGGTTTGTTGGGCATGATTTGCCCTTTGCGAATCCATCCTGGCTTTTCCCAGTCGTGTGCTTTATTTGACTTGTGACAGCCCCTGGGAGGTTTCTTTCCATAACTTTCCCAGGGAGTAATTTTCTCATCAGTAAGACTGATGGACCTATCTTTTCCTGGATCCTCCTTTTAAGCCCTTTGGTTGATGTGAGTGACATGAGCCTTCTTCCAGCCTTCTGGGACACACCCCAGTCTCCATGACTTCCCAAAGATTAAGGAGAGCAGCCTCACAACATCAGCCAGCTCTCTTAACATCCTCAGGTGGTACAGAGAAGTACCTATTTAATGGCCTAGAGCCCATTTCCTTCAGGGCACTTAGGTACATGCAGTGTCATTTTTCTTTCCAAAACTAGCTGTGATTTTGGATAGAAAACCAACAATGTGAAAACATTTCTGAAAACCTGTGCCTGAATCATGCAGGAAGATTCAAGCTTCCCTTATGATAGGCACCTGGGAGTGATTTAGTCTGTAAGCAGTGGTGTTTGAGACCCTTTATAATATCAAAGATATTTGCATGGACCATTAGGAGTGACACAGGTCCTACAAAACGTCCACACCCTCTGAAACAATAGCTGGACACAACATGTTATTCTGTGGTTTTTAAATTGGCAACAGGTGCATGTTCAAACACCTGAATTAACAGATTCAGGGACAACTCAACAAATGCCTCAAACATCATATTATCTCCTCATTCCAAATAACTGGATGCTTATTATCCACTCCACTATCATCCTTCATAGTTCATAATTAACTCTGATTTCCTTCAAAATATGGTTTCAGTAGGCATCAAGGTTGGAACTGAATCATTCTGAACCTGGAATATCTCCCCCAAATGTTTTTGAAGGAAGTACAAACAATGCCTTTTGAGAAAAAACAACCTATTTTAGGATTTAAGAAGGATCTCAAACACAAAAAAAAAAAAAAAAAAAAAAGACTAAACCAGATACCCTAATCCTCCTTTATCCTGTGTACAGGATAAATAGGCCCTGCCTGTACATTATTGGTCAAGTCACAGAGAAGAGTCTGTACGAGTACGACTGCTCTCCTGCTTCTCATTAACCCATCCTGTCAGATTTCCGAAATAAGTTTGAGGAAGTTTCTGAAACAAGGTGGAGCTGAAATAAAGTAGTATTACAGTGAAGTCTAGAAAAGAGTTTTTAAGAGGCATGTAACCACCCATTTTATCAGTTGACATGATTTTTAAGACTACTAAGTTTATAACAGACAATAAACAGGACCTGTAATGTAAGTGTCCCTGAAGCAGGAGGCTTCTTCCCAGACGCAGGGACTGCACGGACACGCAGCTAACGTGCCTCTGTACAAAGATGGGAGGGAGCATCAGCAGCTTGAGGAACCCACAGCAGCAAACCCTCTATAACACATCTAGTCAACCACACTGTTGCATATCCATGTATGGTATCATAAGTGATTTTGACTAGCTGATCTGAAATAAAGTTTTCTATTTATGTGGACAAGTGCCTTATCACTGGCAAAACTCTTACAGACTTGGAAAATATATTTCTGAGATTCATTTGACAACAGCGAAGTTAACCGTGGGAGAACATTTTTTTTTTTAAGTTGTAATTCTGATGGGATGAGTTGTGCTGCTATCAGCATCACCAAAAGCAGAATCAAGGATTCATTCACTGGTGAAATAACAGTCTCTGGTACTTTATGACATTACTGTTCCATATCCTGCTGTATTAATCATCAAAAATTATGCCCAGGTGCATTGTGTTAGCTGTATTTAGCAATATTTGGGTTTATTGCATTAATTTAATTTTCTCATGAATGCCTGTAATATTTTCTAAAAAATGTCCTTATCCTTTTTCTACCATTCATTACCTTGTTTGAAACCTGTCATTCTTTTCAAGTAGGGAAGGAGTCAGAAAGTCATAACAGAGTTTGAGGAAAACTCTCTAGCTAGTAATGTCCATGAACACTCAACACAATGAAGCCTATTTAAGCAGGGCAAGCCTTCTGACTAACATCAATGAAAGCTCTCATCAGGACATTATGATCATGTGCATACTCCATAGCAAAGATATAGTAAATAACTTCCCAATAACACACAGCAATTGGAAACTGAAAGCTATGCATTTTATTCAAAATTCATCTTTTTTAAAAAAGTTTTTTAATTCTGAATATCATAAGAGGACACTAATAAAATGTCACAGTTAAGCATCTCCTTAATGTTAGTTACTAAGCTGCTGCACTTAGGTCCTGTATCAATACATTAAATACACAAACTTTGCTAGCTCCGAGTAAATTTTAGCACTATGCTATTCCTCAATCTTTCTAACATTATTCCTAAAGGTCTCCATCAGCTTTTCTTACCAATGTGGCAGTATTAGACTGCCAAATACTGAGTCCCCAGTAACTCCTAGTTTCCTGAGAAGCAGCATGATTTAAGAGAACACAGGACTTCATGCTTTTTAACAAAACTCTCTAGGAAAACAAAATTACCAAGGTAACATTTCCCAAATCCCCACGTTGTCAGGCAATACTACCTCCTCACCTGAAAGGAGAGCCGTAAAGAAACCCAAGGTTGTAACAGACATACCAGATGCTGTACCAAGCACCTGTCCACTTTCAATCTGGCTTAAATACAAAGTTATTCAAATTTGTTATTTAACTTTGGTAGCCTATAGGGTAAAAAATCATCCAAAATTTCATCCTAAAGATGTATGAAAAACAAAATGCAAGGAGCACCATGTATACCCCTATAGCCTGAAAACATAAATGCTTCCTTTTAATATAGGCCTTCTACCAAGAAAAAAAGAATTAAAAATACATTTCAACAACACTCAGCTACTGAACAGACACACAGTCCCATAAACTAATATTATTAGAGACAGAGTCCCTTTTCTTTCTCTTCAGAGCTCACATGCCACACATGCACTTCAAAGAGCACAGCCACTATTTGATGACCAGCAAATAACAGCTTCCTAACTGATTATTTATTCACAGTTTAGAATTAGAATTTAAAAAAAAAAAAATAACAAAACCAAAACCAAGGTGATGCATTCCTGTAATGTTACAATGCATGCCAATGAGAATCAAAACTAACAGCTGCTGCTGCCCCCCCTTCCTGGGCTGGTTGTGTACACTGTGGGCAACACGTGCAAGAGGATACTTGGAGAAAGACACCTGTACAGTCTCCTACAGTGAGGAAATCCCTAACCATCTTCTCAGAAGGCTAGTAAACACCAGAAATGCGTGCTTATTCCATGAGAAAATGGGGAGAACAAAAATTGAGGCATAATGTTACTGTTCTTGGCTGATGTAATGAAAAGAAAAATAGACCCATTATGTCTTAGTAATCTGAGGAGGTTAAAGCAGGACTTTTTCCAGTTGTGCAATTTTTTAAATGGTTAAATTTCTAAAAATACATAAGAAAAAATATTTCTACAAAAGCACTATCTGCTAGAATGTATGCATAATTTCTTAAAAAGTGTTTTAGAAAAACTGTACTGTAAGATAAAAAACACGCACATATTATTCAAGATTCTCCTATTTAAAAATTAAAAGCCTTTGAACAAGTATCACGACTATTTAGCATGGCAGAGATACAAACTGTTTGGATTTATAGAACCAGCTTTTAAAGACTACACAAAACCAAAAATGCCACACTAACAAGAAAATTATACAACCAACATTTTATTTTTGTTCATGCTTCAGAGGCAACACAGCTCTATACCATATGATGTCACATGCAGCCATAAAAACTCATGGAGAGGAGAAGCAACACAGGGAGAGGACACCCGTGCTTACGGTGTTTGTCTTCACAAGCAGCTGTTACGTGTCCCCCATTTTCTCCCCGTCCCACAGCAGAATGGTGTAAGCGGGAGGCTGAGGGGGCATTCTGCTGCTGGCTGGGGTCAACCCACCCAAAATAATAGATTTCTTCAAATAAATGGAAGGGAAGACTTTCACGGACATTTTTTCCTCATCTTTCATCATGGGGAATACAAATTGTTCCTCCTTAGAGAAGCAGCTAAGAATAATGCTTTCACATTTCTTGAACAAATTAATCAGACTTCAGTTTCCAAATACAGACTCGCTTATGCAACTCCATGCAGCAGTCTTCACCAGTTTCACAGAAAGGAGTGGTTGATACACATATAAATGTTTCTATGTTTTAAGAAATATTTGAACATATGCAATTGTTACTACTGTACAAGTTTATTCACTACTTATTCTCCCAGCTTCCTCAGAATCTGATTTACCCAACAAATAACCTGATAAATGTTTCAATCACCAACTCATGATCATCTATTCTTACTTATGACCAGTTTCAGAACAAGGTCCGGGCCTGTAATATCAGATTCAGTTTATTTTTCAGGCCAAGCTGACAACATGCCTTTTGGTAAGCAACAGTAACAGATGGCTCAAAGTAAATACGTGCCATAGAACAAATGATGGGGAAGTCTGGGGAGGTGTATAATCCACAGCCCTAAGCTATGACCCTGAAGTCAGCATACAACATGCTATGCAAGTACAGTTGAGCAACAGCCAAAACACTGGTGTGTTACCAACACTGGTTTAGCCACAAATTTAAAGCACTGCAGTTATGACGAAAGTAAACTCCTAAACCAAATACAGGAACATACTGGCATTACATTGTGCAGAGGAGATCAAATTCCTCAGGGAGAGATGAGCGTAAAGAATGCCCTAAGTGTAGATCACCATACAGATTGTGCTTGCAATAAATATGAAATTGCTGATTTCTGTAATCCAATCATGTGTTTAAAAACCAAGAATGGGTAAACACAGAATGACTGACTATGGCTTATAAAATAAGTAGGTACATAATAAAACTAAATATTAAGGTGAAAATGTTACCAAATGCAATGCCTTTCCTGGTATGTAGAACATAATTAAATCTGGGAATTCATTGCTGCAAGATGCAAAAACAACTGAAAATATACCAAAAGATTGCCAAGAAGTACAACTGTACTTAAAAAATAATTAGATTAATTAATGGTAATCAGATACCTTGGTAGTTACTGAACTCAACAGCCTAGAGGCAGATCATCAGTTATTTAAATCACTGGCTGCTGAAAGGCAACACAAAAGCGATGACATCCCTGTATTTTTTTTCCAATTACTTTTTTTTGTTCAATATATTGCCTAAACACCTGCTATTACTTTCACTACAGGAAGAGACACTAGAAAAACATTTTGTTTGAAAGAAGATCTACAGGGTGAGGTAAAAACAGAGATTCTGAAGATTACAATTTGGGCTTTAGAAGCCTAAAGACTCTAAATCTACGGGTCCAACCGCTGTTTCATTCTCTTCTTAGTGCAGACATCAGCTATCACATTTCTAGCAGACTTCCAACTACACAATAGGTCATTTGTTAAACTGCTTTTAATTAAGTATGTTTGTCCAAACTAGAAAGTAGATATGTTTTTTCCTCTTTCTCCAAACATTAAAGCATAACTTGGTTAAAGAAAAAAGCGCAGGTGTTGTGGTTTAACCCGAGCTGACAAGGAAACACCACACAGCCGCTTGTTCACTCCCCTCACCCAGTGGGATGGGGTAGAGAATGGGGGAAAAAAAAACACCTCACGGGTTATGATAAAGACAGTTAAACTGGGCAGAAAAGGAAGAAATTAGTAATATTAGTTCTAAGAACAAGGCTCCGCAAACCAAGTGATGCACAATACAATTGCTCACCACCCAATGACTGATGCTGCCGCTTTGCAGCTGCAGCCCCTGAGCCGCCCTCCCCACTGTTCACCCACTGGGCACATCACACGGTACGGAATATTCCTCTGGCCAGTTTGGGTCAGCTCTCCTATCTCTGTCCTTCCCCAAATCCTTGTGCCCCTTCAGCCTGCTCCTTGGCAGGGTATGAGAAGCTCAAAAGTCTCTGGCTTAGTATAAAGATTATTTAGCAACAACTAAAAACATCAGTGTGTTATCAACACTAGTCTCAACCTAAACCTAAAACACAGCACTGCACCAGCTACAAGGAAGGAAATTAACTGTCCTAGCCAAAACCAGGACACTGGGCTGAAAAGTGCTCAACACCAGCTCCAACAACTGTTACTAAAAATAATTTAGCAGGGAAACATTAAGCTGTTATTTGGTGTACTGAAGACTTCCAGCAGATTTGCAGAAGGGTAAAATAAACCCGTTAATTACCCAAACCACTAACATTAATCACACATTTAACAAACTCCAACTATTCTTTTAACTAATTCTAACTATTCAGCCAAAGACAACAATATGCTCTTCCTTGCCCCAGTCACCTCCCCACCCTGACAGCAGCTTCTATGACTTTGTAAAAGAAGAGGAATGAAACAGACAGGGAGAACATGGACCACCCTGAGTTCAGTTCAGTATTTATAAAGGATAACTTTTCTCAGAGAAACAGTTGTCGTTTAACAAGAAACTGCAGAAATACACACTGGTACTTTACAAAAGATGAATTTTATATTAACTCTGTAAAAAAATAATTTTTTTCAATTCTAAATGTTCTTTCTAACAATAGAATTAAGACTATGCTTATTACAAGCTGTAAATGATACCGAGATGCAATGGACTGCAACTATTTTAGGGGCCAAATTACAATTCTGTTGAAAGAACCATATCCAACACAAATAGTAAACACAAACTATGTTAAAGCAAAGATAAGAAACTGAAAAAACAGAGGATGCCAAGAGACAACACGTTAGTTGCGGATTTTGCACAAACACATCTACAGACAACAGCAAGTGACAATCACTTTGCCATGCTGGAAACATGGAAAGACAGGAAACATTAATATTTAGAGACAAAAGTGAGGCCTTAAAATACACTAAGCCGTCCTCCCAATATTAGATGACTCCATCAGAGTAATATTTGACTATTAGATCTGTCTTTGTTGTGCAAACTGTCTCTAGAAAGACACACAACAATTTAGAAGGATGCCGTGGAGGATAACAAAAGTGGCCAGCAACATAGAAGGCGTTACCTACTAGGAAAGATACAACAAACTAGGGTTAGATAGTTTACTGGGAGGAGAAACATGTTGATGTATTTCAATTACACACGTCAGCTGCAGAAAGGAACAAGAAAACAAAGAGGTGAAAGAAAGCAGCGTGCACTCCTCTTAATTTTAGAACCATAAATCCTACCCAAGTATCACATCAGGTTTTGTTTCAAAGAAAGCTGCATAAACACAAAACTGCCAGACCAAAATATTGTCATTCAGCAATTTCTTACCTTCTCTCTAATTCAATGGAGCTAGCAATCTCAGCTCTTCCAAAGGCTGAGCTAGTTTTTAGAGAAAACTGAGGAGGTCTAACTCTTAGAAGAAGAAAAGTTAGGAAGACTTGTAGAAGAAAACTTAGAAAGAAGTTCTTCAGTTCAAGGATAGTGAGACTGGAAGAGATTGCCCAGAGAGACTGTGGATACCCACTACCTGGAGGTGTCCAAGGCCAGGTTGGATGAGGCCTTGAGCAGCCTACTCTAGTTGAGAGGTGGCCCTGCCCATGGGAGGGAGGTTGGTCTAGGTGACCTCAAGGGTCCCTTCCAACCTCAGTCTTTTTATTATGTTTTGCATAAATTAGTTTAAATCGTAGAATCAAGACCCTAGCTGAGAGTTGATCAGTGTACGCATATAAATGGGAGCAGAGTTCCCACAAATATCTAGACGCTTAATTCCAGGATGATGCAGGTTTGCTCTGTCATGGCCAGAAGCAAGTCAGATCCAACGGAAATTATTTTATTACAGTGTCTACTAAAAA
>NW_008614429.1:903-4483 GCF_000691845.1 Merops nubicus | reverse complement strand
CTGGTGAGGGACATTATCTACACCTTATGTCTGCAACGAGGAGGTTGTTGGGGTGGAAAACAGAAACACAGGCATCCACAGAGGCTCTTGGTAACTGTTTGAGCAGAGCCACAGTTTAAACTCTTTTGGTTTAAAACGAAAAGTCTTCACAATTCGGTACAGCAGCACGTTGAGGTCACTGTGTCTGTGTTAGGTATCTAGAAAACGATTGGTGTGGTGAAGATTGGATCCTGAAGTGGACATTTGCAGCCTGAAATACCTTCTTCCAATCTGGATTAATTATTAATTATTGGATGAAGGACAGTATGCTGCTCCATCAAAAACAGTGGCCTTTTACACTAGTCGAATTGCTAATAGCAAGGAAAAGGAAAAGGCAAATCTAAATTGTCACAAACAGGTTTTTCCTAAGTACTTCAGTTTCTTCTTTTCCAAACAAAAGGAGTGCTTTCATGCAAATGTCTCTAATTGTGTTAATGTTGCCAGTTTTGTTTAGAATGGCTGTTTTGTATCCATTTTAGCCTCAAACAATTGAAGTCGTTGCCCCAACCATCCTAATTTAACTGATATCACAACTGAAGAGAAGTGATTCATCCCCACCAATCCTATCCTAATGTTTTCATGAACATTGGTACAGATTGAGACATTTTCATCTTATGCAAAGTATTTAATCTGGAGGTTAAGTCTTTCTACTCAAAAAATAAGACTTTTAACAATGGACAAATTTTGATCTTGGGCAGGCTTCCTTTCTTCACAGCAACATTGAAATGTTTTAATGCCTGTAGTGCTATGTAACTTCTTTTTTTTCTTAATTCCCTTTCTTCCCTTTCCTCTATTTTTTCCATTCTTTTTGGGTTTTTTTTTCCCTTTTTTTTTTTTCTTTTCCCTTCCTGTTGCCATTCACGTGTCAAACTGGTGAGTTTCTTTTCAGTCCTGTGTGTGAATAGTTTGGCAAAGTTGGCCTCCTGCAGTCTTTTATCAGCACTTGCTTCCCAGTGAGTATTTTTAATTGGATGACAACAATAAGAATCCTGTTCACTGCTGGCTTGTATGTATGATGTATATGGCTTTCTTTTCTTTCTCCTCTCTCCCCCCTACTATATTCAACAAAAAAAAAGGTTTGTTAGCAAGATATTGGATTGATTTTAAAGCTAATAATATAAAAGACAACTTGTCAAGCTTAGCAGGTTTCTGGAAGTATTTTGTGGTGAGTTGCATGTGATAAAACAGAATCACAAAGTCCCTTTCATTCAAAAATAATGAAATTATGTATTTTAGTTACACATTGTTCATTAAAAGACAGTCACTTTGCTGCTAAAGCTTTTTTTTTTTTGTCACACACTGATTTTATTATTTCTTCACAGGGATGTTTTTTATTGAGACATTATTAAGCCAGGAATACAGTTTTGATGAGGCACTAGCCTTTGTACAGACAGTCTGGCTGAAAACATCCCCAGGCTGTAAGAGATCCTGAACTTGTGCTCGAGTGGGTTTGAGCTGTGCTAAGAAAGGCTGGAAAAGACACTCCATTCAAACTGAAAAGAGAGTTATGGGAAGTGTGAAGGGCAGAAAGAGAGGAGAACAGAAACGGAAGAGAGGATTTGGTGTATGCAGTGTTATCTCAGAGAAAGGGCTGGAAAGAGTTCAAATGAAAAACTAAAGCTTGTGAGATCTTTAGATCTGTCAATGTTAGTGAATTACCATCTGGAGGTGTAAGGGGACAAGGCACATGCAGGGTGGTGAAAGAGATTTCAAAATAATGAGTAAAATTGCTAGTGTAGCTCACTCCTAGTTTATCCTGCCGTTGGCACATGAAGTTATACAGAAAGGTGGTGAATATGAGAATGATTCTCCAAATCAGGAATCACAGGACTGTTAAGGTTGGAAAAGACCTTTGAGATCATCAAGTCCAACCTTTAACCCAGCACTGCCAGGTCCCCACTGCCCCATGTCCCACAGCACCACATCTCCATGGCTTTTAAATCTCTGCAGGGACGTGGACTCCACCACTGCCCTGGGCAGCCTGGCACAGCCCTGGACAATCCTCACAGGGAAAAAATTTTCTTCAAGTCCAACCTGAACCTCCTCTGTCTCAGCTTGAGGCCGTTTCCTCTTGTCCTATCCCTCTTTCCTTGGGAGAAGAAATCGCCCCCCATCTGGCTGTGTTTCTGCACTGAAATGGGTCTCCACGTTGGATGAGTGAAGGGAGGAGTTTGCCATCACCATTTGGGCTTGAGAGTATTAATTAATGAAAGAAGTGGTACAATTCTGAACATGTGCTACGGTCTGGATTACTGCTGTTAAACTCAGTGTTACCTTGGGAGGAAGTCCCTGGAAAAACTGTGGAAACTATAGAATTATAGAAACGGGAGAGAATTAAAATCTTTGAGTGTATTCCTTCCTTCCCTTCAGGACACCTTTGCCTCTCCACCCTGCCCTTGTGTAATGTGCTGTCCATGTTTTTCTCCTTTTAATGTTACTGCATTGCTGCTAATTATGCCAGCTAGTACTTAAAATAATTTCCCAACTGTTTTCTTAGATTTTTATAATCTATTTTTGTCAAGATTAAGGTTTTTAGTGGTGGAAAGACCTTTCCATAGAGTATGTGCACCTAACTCACCCGAGATAAAAAATAAATAAATCTCTATGGAGTGCACAAATTTCCTTATGGAAGATTTCTGTCCAATTTTACATGAGAAAGAGAATTAAATATTTGTAAGTGAGAGCCTACCTCATCCTTTCACTGGTTGAGTATTTTGGTTTCCATGTTGAAGAGAGGATATCCATTAGAAGAGAGTCTGGGCCAGCTATTCTATATAGAGATAGTAATATAATTACTGTTCCTAGAGCAGAATTAAAGTAAAAATTACTTTAGGGAATGTTCAGATTATCCTGCAGTGAGGGGGGTTTGTGGAAGTACTGAGTGCTTTGGAATATCTATTTTACTTGTGATTTCTGTGGCATCCCATCATACAATCAGGGATGCTCCTGATTTCTTCTTGTTTTATTTAAGAAAACCTGTAGCCTTTAGCATGAAAAGTGTTCCTTAAAGAGGAGATTCATTTAGGAGTGAGTAAAAGTGCTTGTAGTTGTGGTCAATAGTCATTAACAGCAGACAACAGCAATCCCTTGGTGCTTCATTTGCTGCTGTGGTTGTTTGGTTTATTTTCTGTTTATTGGTTTTAAAGGGTGACCAAAAGCCACCTAGATAAATTAGGTGTGTTTCTGTAATTTGTAGAATTGATCAAATTCCTGTGAAGATTCCTATATATAGAAGTTTATATAATGAGACAGGGCTCTGAGCAACCTGCTGTAGCTGCACATGTCCCTGCTCAGTGGGGTTGGGCTAGGTGACCTTTAAAGGTCCCTCCCAACCCAAACCAGTTTGTGATTCCATATTGTTAATTTAGGTTATAATTCCAAGTTGGGGGGAAAAAAAATGTAGATACTTAATAGTTAGCTGGAATATCTGTGAAATATTGTTACAAGCTTTCATATATTTTGGCTGAAGTTTTAAACAAGTGTTCAAAATTCTGAAATAATTTTCTAGTTCTTAATTTCTGATCTAGCTACTGTAGAATTA
>NW_008614429.1:0-872 GCF_000691845.1 Merops nubicus | reverse complement strand
CAGCAGGAGTTACCAGCTGATGTTTTCCTTATGTTCACTGCTCTCTGCCAGCCTCTGTCCCAAGGTTCTCCTTTCAGAGCTATTTTCACAACTTCTCCAACACCACCGTGGATGATTTCAGGAGAGGAAGCCTGGTACAGCACACTTTACTCTCCACTAGTGACATTTGCTATGCAAAGGTCAAAGGAGCAGCCAATGGTTGTTCAAAATGGTTGAGATGGTTCTCCAAAGATAGGAAGGGAGCAATTGTATTAAATGCCATATTTTCTGTTATCACTTTTCTGAATATGACAGCACTATAAAATACTGCCAACGTTTTTATGGTGCTGTATAATGTGTCTAACAACCAGCCTTCATCTTCTCTTCTAACAAGACATGAATTAAGTATGTTTACAGTTGGCAGCAACCCGTTCCAGTGCTAGGCTATCACCCTGGAATTACATCCTTCTCCCCAGCCCTTTCTCTGCTGCCTTTTAAAGAGTGTGATGACATTCTCACGATTTAAAAGGTATTAGAGGGGAGAAAATTGTAAGCCTTTGTCTCCTGACAGGAGAAGAGGATTGCTGCTTGAATAGCCAATGTGTTTTGTCCAAATAAGTGATTCACAGCTGAGTTTTCATAACGTCTTCTGGTAGCTGCTGGGAAAGGGAAGAACAGCACGCAAAAGAGGGAGACTCACACTTTTTAAAATTGCTATTAAATTGGATGGTTTAGAGTAAGAGCAACCATCTGTCTTTGTTCTTTTCTCTCGACAGTGTTTCTCCAGTAACTCAAGCCCAAAAGAAAATACACAAAGGAATTAGTAGATAAATGTCTTGGGTTTTACATTGCTACTCTCGTCCACTTACTGTTGCACTGTGGTGTTGGCTCAG
>NW_008614428.1:26553-26796 GCF_000691845.1 Merops nubicus | reverse complement strand
GAGGCAACCGCCGGCGGCTCGGTGCTGCCGGGGCTGAGCCTATGGGGGAGGCAGTGCGGCCCCCTCACCTCGGGCTTGGGGGTGCTTGGGACCTGCAGCCCGTCCTGGACACCAGCGCAGGCCCCCCGAGTCCCACTCCCCAGCCTCGCAGGGTGGTTAATAATAGTCACCCCGAGTGCTGAGCCCGTGCGTTCACCCCTGACATCCTCCTCGTCTCCCAACGCTCCAGCGGCTTTCCCCCGC
>NW_008614428.1:26073-26457 GCF_000691845.1 Merops nubicus | reverse complement strand
GGGTCTGCCCCTCATTAAACGCAGCTCCCCGTTCCTAAATGCAGCCTCTTCCTTCTGGTGCCCAACTGCTTCACGCAGTTTCACATGAACAGCGGATGCACGTATCCCTTAACATCAAGGGATTTACAGCTGATGCCAAACACGCGTGCAGCAGGTACAAGGATGCAGGATATTTGTCAGTTTGGAGTTTTTTTGCTATTTGACACACCAGTTCCACGGGATGTGTTTTCATTAGGGCCGGGGCCACTGCTTTGTCTCCTCAGCCCACCTCGGCCTTGCTGCTGAGGGTCTGGCCTAGGGGACAGCATAGGACATCTCCTCAGGTGTTTGCACCACACTTTGTTCCCCTCCTCGGGGCCCTGTGAACACAAATTTGGTTCAGCA
>NW_008614428.1:11127-26042 GCF_000691845.1 Merops nubicus | reverse complement strand
CAGTCGATCTGCATCTTTTTTTCCAGCACTGCCCCACAGAGCAGACCTCTTTTCGGATGACTGGTGCTGCCAGCACACTGCTTGGGTTTTCCCATCTCATTGCTCCAGACTGCGCCAGCCCAGCAAAATGCGCAGTGATGCCGGGATTGCCTATTTGTTATCTACTCGTTTCTCCCAGTTCTTAGCACACAGACAAGCTTTTCTGCCCCCAGAGAGACTGCCAGTGGCTTCTGCCCCCTAAGCTCTGTGCCAAAGGGATAAAAACAGGTGGAAGTGCAGCAACAACGAGCTGAATAGGAATGCACCCGGTGCCACCGCAGCCCTGCGAAGGGGCTCAGCAAGGCGGGAGCTGGCCCCGGGCCATTGCTGCAGGGCTGGATGGATGCAGCGGGGACTCCCTCCAGGCACTGGGACCGTGCTGTGAATCACAGCAGTCTGAGGAACCGCTGTTCTGAATCACAAGCCTGAGCATTGCTTGGAGTTTGGGTTTTGCTTAGGCACAAGACAGGGGCAAACTGTACGGTATGGGAAACAGGCAAAATATTAATAGTGAAGTCAGGTTCCTCGATTCACATGTCCATGCATCAAGCAGCAGTTACCCCAGAACTACATCTCCCACGTGAGCTGAGCATCCTCAGAGGTGCCCTTCCCTCTGTGCCTGTGTGCAAGGCAAGGTGAGAGTTGGATGCTGTCCCTGCAGCTGTATCTCTGAAGCTTTCAAACTGAGGAAGCTATTAGCTGTCTCCCTGAGGTCACCTAATAAAAGCTGGGGTTACACTCAAGCAGGATAGCAGAGAATTGCAAATACTCTGCTGTTCCAGGTGCAGTGAAGGGAACCATTGCATGCTCGCCTCCTCAGGGGAGAAAACACAGGACAGTGGTTAGAGTACCAGACTTGGACAAGAGAAGGATGTTCAGGTACCTTGGTCCATGCTCCTGAAGATGCCCTGGGTATCTCAAATCAAGTCAAGTCCAAATTAAGGTTTTAAAATACTATATCCCCTGCAAAATCATAGGGAACTTTGACAATAGAGTTAGACACCTCGGTTCCCTGGAGGAGCTGGTCTTTGGTTTTCCAGATTGTGTAGCTGTTCTCTGCAACCTCTCCCACACTGGCTTTGCTTATAGACACAGGCAAAGCATGAACCTGTCCAGCTGTAAATGGAAGTGAAATTTTGCCCTTGGTTTGTTAGGTGCCTGTTCACAGAGGTGGATGAAATTGGATGAGGTCACGGCTTGTCAAGACTAGTTCAAAATGGCAATTCAAGCACTACTTTTTGTCATGCTTTATCATTTGGTTGTACAAACTAGGACATGTAATAATTTGGTTGTTGTGCTTCACCCTGTGTCATGGGGAACTGGACAATTCCAGTGTGATCTGGCTGTACTACCTGCAGCCAAGCAGACCCGGCCTGTCCAAGGGCTTATTTCATTTCTCATTCTGGCCCCACGGTCTATGCTCTCCTTTCACCTACTGCTGCATGATGATCAGTGATAACTTTGGTGCTAGAAGAACAAACGTCAAGAAAAAGGTTTATCTGCTGGCTTGTCTTTCAGTAGCATCACAAGGACCTTGTGAACCATGCTATTATGTTTGCAAGGAAAACAGCCTTTTCTTCTGCCCAGGTTAGTGTTGTTTCTCTTTTCCTCAATGTTATTAATCTTCTGGTACGTGTTTCCAAGTGATTTTAAAAATCATTTTCCTGTTCAACTCTATTTTGAATTGATAAACTAAGGATTGAAGAGAGAGTTTTCTCATCTCTCTGTGTCTTGACACATCTGGGGACCTATAGCTGCCCAGGAGGGCAACGCAGCTGCCACTCAAGCTTCTCCACTTATATATATAAATACATAAATGTACATAAGAGATTAAATATAATGTTCCCCCAATTAATTGCAGAAGAGCTCTGCTATTTATATTTTTATATAATTTTTAAAAAATGTTATTCCCCTGATGAATTTAGAGAGAGCAAGAAGTTCATTCTTCTAAGCCTTTTGGTCCTAACTTGCTCAACTGGGGCCCAGTGCCACCACAACTCCAGCTGTCAGTCAGTGAAGTGGAGCTGACAGTGCCATATTACTTCACTACCTCTCTCCAGCTTCTCCCTTGTAGCTACAGACCCAGGAGACACACATGACCTGCAGGCTGGAAACACACATCTGTTGTACCCTGCCGTGGAAAATAAGCACCTCTCATGGAAGGGAGAAGCATTTCCAGGTGCCTCCCTGGCTCAGCCATTAGCGACAGCTGGATCACTCAGCATCCCTGCACCATCCCAGATTCCCCATGCTTGGGGACCTCTGAGCTGCTGCTTCCACCAGAACTAGGACTGGACCGCTGAGGCCCTGCAGAAGGGACACAGCCATCCCAACCTGCAAGTGCACCCGGGTATTGATGCTCGTCACATTTGCACCCACCCATGCGTGTAATCCCACGGATTCCTCATGCTGCAAGCAAACAAATAATTGTCCCTCTCTGCCTGACACTGCGGCAACCCCAAATGCTTGCACGCAGTTTCAGTTCTTGCTGTCGCTGCTGCTTTTAACGATGGCCAGTGGGTCAGAGCCCCATCAACACCACCACTGGGGACCTCACGCGGAACTGCCGCGCAGTGTTGAGACAACAGCAAGAGCTGAATCAAGAAACCAGAATACACTTTCTAGAAAGCTTCCCCCAAGCAAGTTTAGTAAATAAAAGCCACAAAGCCTTTGACATGAGAGATGCCTACTCTGGTGGAGATAATCCTACCTCTTCTTGGTAGTCACAGGCTTCACCTGCCTTGCAGAGACCCTTCTACCCATCCTCAGCATCTCCAAAGCATCTCTAACTACTGAGCAGAGGCAACTTCTCTTGCAGTGCTGTAGCAATGCCTTTAAACCACATCTGTAGAACAGTCTTGCTACCAGGCAGCTTTTGAGCTCAGCAGATCAGTGAGTCCTGAAGAAACTTATACTGATAAATTAATAGTCACTGTTAAGATTATCACAGTGTCAACTGTGCATATTTATCAGGTCCCCTCTGATAGGCACTTAACAGGCAGCATTGTATTTGGAGGCAGCAGAGATATCTCCATACATCTGCTTTTACTGTTCTGCCAAAGAGCTTTCATTTTTCTCTAATAAGTTGACCTGTTTGGTTTCTGGCAGAAGACAGCCAAGCAGAGCTCTTGCTCTCTGGATTTGCTCCAGTACGGGATGAGGTCAGGATAACAAAGAAAAAGAAGCAGCTGGATGGCTACGAAGCAGTGGGAACAAACAGGGCAGGGACCTGAGCTTTTTCTTTCCTTCCCTTTTTATTGATTCAATGGGATTTAATTCCTGGGCGTATTTATTCCCCAGGCAGACGGTATCACAAAAGCAGTGTTTCCTGCAAGC
The DNA here is from genome assembly GCF_000691845.1 of Merops nubicus. Taxonomy (NCBI): domain Eukaryota; kingdom Metazoa; phylum Chordata; class Aves; order Coraciiformes; family Meropidae; genus Merops; species Merops nubicus. Next base: position 22,667 of record NW_008614428.1, on the reverse strand, counting down.
TCACTGTACCCAGGCTGCAGGTATAAATAGCACAGCCAGCTAATCCCTCCTCTGGTTGACTGTTGGGAAATGTGAGGCACAGGTCCTAGGGGTTTCCACTGAGATACTACATCTCCCATGCCAAGCATTTTCATCTTGATTTTGGCAAGGTGAGGTTCATAACTCCCACTCCAAATTTATTTTTCCATTTCATCGCATTCTCATTAATCTGCCTAAGGCTTTCTAGGCTGGGGTCTTGCACCTTGCATTTTTCAATCAGTCTTGTCTCTTTTTTTTCTAATATTCCACTAGATAACCTTAAAGCAGCAAGCAGAGGGAAGCAAGTGGAAAAGAGGGGAGGGATGAGGGAACGGAAGACAGGGAAAAGACATGCAAGCACGGGAGGGAGACAGCGAAGCAGTCTGCACATGTTCCCCTGTTGGGAGAGTTTCTCTCTCCCCCTGACCTCACTTTCTCCACCACCAGAAATTCCACCTCGGGACTTGCCAAGGAGACAATGCAGCATTCCTCTGCTGGGCCACAAAGCAAGTGTGAAATGTTCTGTTTTAATCATTTGCAGAACAAAAGGAACATAACAATCACCATCTGATTCATATCTACTGAAATCCAGCAGCCAAAGCTGTGGGAGCAGAAAGACAGATGAAGCAAGGAAAGGAAGAGGAGGTGTGAGTGTGGTTTGTTTCTTTCTTCTGGTTAGTCGCTGCAGACCTAAGAAAAGACAGAAGGACCATGTTGGATTCTAGAAAAATTGAAAAGCCCCTAGTGTCCTCTCTCTGACCTGGCCTCTGATAGATGGCTTCAGAGAAAACAGAAGGAACAGTACAAGTACAAATGCGGTTTCCTCTAGTACGTGATCTTGTTTCCCTTCCTGAGCCACAGGTTGTAGCTGCATCATCAGGTTTGAAAGCCCTTCATAGACCTTTCTTCCATAACGTTTTCTAATCACTTTTTGAACCCATTCATACATTTGGCACCCTGGAGACTCTGTGGCAGCAAGTTGCACAACGTAATCCTGCGCTGTGTGAAGACTTGCTTCCTTTGGATTGTTTTAAGCCTTTTCTTATTTCACAGAATCTCAGACTGGTTGATGTCAGAAGAGATCTCTGGAGGTCATCTGGTCCAACTCCTCTGCTCAAGGAGGGCCAGTTGCCCAGGACCACATCTAGAGAGCATTTGAGTATCTCAAAGGACAGAGAGTCTGCGATGTCTCTGGGCAGTCTGTACCAGCATTTGGTGATCCTCACAGTAACGAAGTGCTTCCTGACGTTCAGATGGAACTTCCTGTGTTTCAGTTTGTGTTCACTGCCTCTTATCCTGGCACTGGGCACCACTGAAATCAGCCTGATTCTGACCTCTTTACAATCTCCCTACAGGTAGTTATAGACATTGATGAGATCCCTCAGAGCCCTTTTTTCTCCATGTTGATGAAACTCAGGTCTCTCAGCCTTTTCTCATAGGAGAGAAGCTCCAGTCCCTTTACCATCCTTGTGGCTCTTTGCTGGACTGGACTGGACTGCCTCCAGCATGTCCATGTCTCTCTTGCACTTATTTATTTCTACAACATTCATAATTCTTCTACTGCTACCATATCCTCCTTCAAGCATCTCTTTTCCATGTCATTGAGTTGTCATTTACTCAGTGTCTGCTTTCACAGAAACTGCTCTGTCCTTCGGTCACCTTTGCCTCCCTGGCCTGGCACTTCTCCAGGAAACCTCAGAAGTGTGCTCACTGCTCAATGTACAGGTGAGCCAAGCACTGACTTATACATCAGTAGCCCACAGAGAGGTTTCCAAAGATTCGACATGGAAATCAGAGCAGCAATCTTTAAGACAAGGAGAGAAAGAAGAGTTAGAAGGGATTTTCCAGTCATTGTCGATTCCATCCTTGGAAGTACTGGAATGAACAAGGCCTTTGAGCACGTAGAAAAGGAGGATATGAGTAATAGTTAGCACAGATTCAGCAAGAAAAGAGCTGGTCAGACTCATCTAATCTTCTGCAATGAGGCAATAAACCTTGTACATGAGGGGGGAGGTGCAGATGTCATATATGTTGGCATACAAATATGGCTTGTGATACTGTGTCATACGGTATCACTATAAGCAAGAGAGGGACACCTGGGCTAGAAGTATCAAAAGATCAAAAGTAGTATCAAAAGAAGTATCAAAAGATGGATGCATGACTGGTCACAACATTTCTTGGAAATTAGTTACTCATGGCCTGAAGCAATGTAAAAACCTCTTTAAAATCTGGTACTGATCAGCATTTCCACAAATGACTCAAAATCTAAACAAGGCATTTTATGTTTGCAGTTGACAGTAGGCTGGGATGAGCTGCCAGAAAGCTGCTTGGACGCTGGACTAGAGACCAAGGCAAACTTGATGAGCAGGGAAAAAAGGATACGATCCAGTCATCCTCCATTGGGATCCTCCTCCAGCGCTCCTCCTCCAGCACTGACCCAGGGGACAAGAGACTCTCCATCTGACCCATGGAAGGCTTTTTCCCTGCTTATGCCTGCCTTTGGCAGCACAATGCACAGTTGGCTTAAATGACCAAAGTTTAATTAGACACAAAGAAAACCTCTCCACAGTGCAGTGAAGCAGCACTGGGGTGGATTGTCTGGAAAGGCTGCTAGGACAGGTTGGTCCTCCACATGGGGTGATGCATGAACAGGAGGTGCAAGACGTGCCTTCAGGCAGGAGGGAGGTGTAGCTGACCTCCTGAAGACCTGCTCAGACCTGCCTTTGTGTGATTTTTATGGTGATGATTCTTTGTTACAATATTGATGTTTTGTCTCAGGATGTTGTGGTTATAATACCACTTTATTCTCTGCTCCCCTGCTAATAACTCCTGCTGTTCGGGTGTCTGGTTTGACCAGGGCTGAGTATTTTTGACCTGTTATTCTGAGGCCCTGGCTACACAATCACTTCAACCCAGCATAAAACTGAGCTGCTTTTGGGATGGTTTTGTCCTCTTCCCTTCCAGTACGTGCTTGCTCTTACCCCCTCGCTTGCCTGGCACTGCAGACCATGCAGCTGCGTGTGACTCAGGTCAGGAGACCGATCCAGCTGAAAACCCACCAGCCAGGAGGAAGGCAAGAGGAGAGATCAGTTTTCCATTACTTGTTCTGCTATCTCACATCCTTTGTCTGTCTTGTCTACCTCAGAAGGAGCAACCACATCTTGTGCTGTGTTTGGAAAGCAGAATGGAAATGTAAGGTGATATACGCACTGGTTTGAATAATCTTTTCCAGACTGAGGGATCTCTAATACTGCTGTGCAGAGGAAAGTGGTGTTCAAGAAGCTGCTTGCAAGCCCCTCCACTGAGAGTGGGGCTATACAGAAGCCCTGGAAGATGCCAACCACCACTGCAGGAGCCAACGGACCACACTGAATGGCACAGATTATTTCCCCATTAGCATAAGGAGGATGCCGGGAAGCTGGTTGCCCCATGTTACAGCCCGGATCCCTGCCCCTCCAGGATCTTGCCACTTGACCAGGGGTCACCACGAGCCTCATTTTGCACAGCTAAAACATCTGTCTAGTAGCTAATAGATTTCTTTACTTCTCAGCTAAAACAAAAAAAAAATCTTACTATTGGGGAGAGGGAGCTTTTTCTTTGTCACTGAATACATTTGCTGAGACTTGGAGGGTTTACCCAGGTTAGGAGAAATCAGCATGTGCCACTGAGGGAAGGCATCCATTAAGGGATAAGATGAGGAAGAACAAGAAGAAAAGTAGCTGGTGAAGCTATGTCACAGAAAATTAATTTTAAAGCTACTTCACTTGTTTCAACAGCAATCAGGTAATGAGTGAGACAGTTAAGGGAAGGCTCTTGGCTTTATTCCCATTCCCTATTAGACACTTCTTTATGTCAGAGCAGTCTCTACCCTGACACCAAGTGAAGACAGCTCACAAGGACTCCTTTAAAATACAATCAAGTGTACGAGACTGCCAGTGAGGACAGCTGCTGGCCCTGTCACCCCTTCTAGCACCAGCAAGGCATCATACAGTTTATGAGCATTTTTGCATGTATAGCAACTTTTTCAAGAGCCTGGCTCTTAGCAGCAGAGGTTTACAGCAGAGATAGTTGCACATGATAAAAATGACCATTCTGGGCTCCTGCAGTTATATTCCCCTACCCCAGATTTCCACCAGTGCTGCATGTGCTGAGCAGCCCAGTGAGTGCCCACAGACCATCCTCACTGGGGACAAGGTGGGTTTCAAGAGCGGTGGGGAAGTCACAGACTCACAGACTGGTTGAGGTTGGCAGGGAACTCTGGAGGTCATCTGCTCAAGCAAGGCCACCTGAACCTGTTCGCCCAGAATCATGTCCAAACAGCTTTTGAATATCTCCAAGGAGAATTCATTGCCCTGAGAGCAAAAAGGAGGGTGCTTTTTCCTTGGGAGGAAGGGCCAGTCCAGGGAAAGAAGTCCTGTAAGGTGATGGGCATTGTAGCATGCAGGGGCAGTCCCACCATGCTGCTGAAGAGCAAGGCAGGATGCACAGACCTGAGCATGCTGTTTCTCCCAACACATAGAATTCACACTTTCCCACATGCTCCATCTCCATCCCATCTTCTCAGGAGCAGACAAGGGCTTGGTTACCCCCTTCCTTCCATGTCAGACCTGCAGAAGCTTTCCAGAGTGCAGCTCAGTCCTCATGCCCACCTTACCTTGAACACTTCTAACTCCTCCTGAGCAACACATCTTTTTTGACCATGGCCCTGGGATTAAGGGGAGATCACTGCCAGACAGTGCTCCCCCATGGATTCAGCATCTGAAGCCTCCAGCTTCCCATGTCCACTTGAGTTTGTTTTCTCCCTGTGTGACTTACTCTTTGTTCTCACTTTACACACCTCTACTTCTGCCTCCAGGAGGGAAAAATAACCCTCACTGAGTTGCAAGGCATCAGAAAGTCACAGAAGCTCCAGTGCCAGCTGTGTGCTAAACCTCAACACCCCTGCCAAAAAGCAGCGGCATCCGAGAGCACTCTGCACCAGAAAGGTGACAGCTTATCTCCCAGGGGAGAAAAGTCCGCATAATTTAACACAGAAGGGTACTAAACACATCTAGCATGGTGCTCTCCCATCCCTCTGGTGGATGGCATTCAAAAGCAACAGAGAAACAAGGCACCAGTGATGATAAATTTATGCAGTGGAAAACATTCAGCAGCTGCCCCGTGTTTTAAATCACCTCCTAATTACTCCACAGTGGAAAAATGAAAGAGGAAAATGTATCATGCATGAACTTACCCAGCTGATCCAGTGCAAAGAGGGCCGGGGCACCTTCGGAGAGCTCATTGTCTGAGGGAAGAAGAACAAATGCTTGGAAAGGTCAGCTGGAGAGGGAGGTGTGGAGAGCTGGGGTTACAGTGCTGTTTTAATCGCACTGCAGATGAGCACCTCCTCAGCTTGCTTCCAGTTCACCCTGACAGCCTTTTTATTTGTGTTTCTTTTAATCCAGCTGTTATTGAAAAGCCTTGGAGTCAGCTCAAGATAGAGACTCTGCAGGATGAACCCTCATCGCCCTCCAGCACTGCCAAATAGCAAGAGCTCTGCCTACGCTCAGATTCCTTGCCGTGCTCCCCGTTTTGGCCATGGCACAGCTCCCCACTCTCCTTCCCCACTCACCTGGGTCTCAGGGCATGGCCAGGAGCATCCTGCCCACAGCAAAGCTTTCCTATTTGCTACAGTCTTCTCCAACAATGGCAGCTGGGGTAGGCTTAAGCAGCAGGAGCAGGAAAATGCTCTGGCTGGGATTTTTCAGAGGCTGAACAAACCCTTGAGTCATCCGATAATAACACTGCTGCAACTCAGCGCCTGTGGCAGGTTAGACCATGAGCTCTGGAAACTCCTCAGCCAGTGGCATCTCTCAACAAAAGTTTATAGGAGATTATTTTGGATCCCAATCCCACCATGAGCCTACCCATCCTCACCTGCTCCTAGCTGCAGAGCACAGCCTGCAGGGATCCCTCACTGCCAGAAGGACCTGCAGCCCCATAGGAGCATGTGGCCAAGTGTTAAATGCCATTTGTGCCTTGGAGTTGGTGGGGACTTTGTTATTTTCAAACATTTCTTTCAATGTCAAAATGATCCTAAATTGCAAAAACTCAGTGTAACTTTTGAAAAATGCAGAGGGTGGGGTGTTTTTTTCTGTTGTTTTGGTTTGGTTTTTTCCTTTCAGGTTCATGGCAATGTTCAATGTGTGGGTTAGAGTAAAAAACCTTTTGGTGTGGAATCTGTTGACTGTTCCTAAGGGGTTCAAGGAGGATGTTTAAGAAGAGCAGGTACATGACACCATACAGTAATCCATACCTGTGACAATTCTAAGAGATCTTGCCCTCCACTATAAAATGCTGTTAGGCCCAACAGTTAGAAAAAGCTGTGAGCTACTAGCTTAGGATGGCAAACTGCTGTGTACAAAACCAAAGGCCAATGTATACCACCATTTAACTCTTTTGGATTTTTATAAACTCCTGAGGGCAGCAACACTGCCCTCCTCTGCATTACAGACCCAAGCACAGTGGGATTCCAAACCCAACAGTGTAATCCAACCTACAAACAGTAGCACAGACCATACACATAGAAAAGATTTTAGAAAAATAAGAGAAGCAGAGATTGTCCTAATGGGCAAAAAGGATGGACTGCAGCTCTCGGGGCTGTGCTGGTCCCTTGGAGCCACCCTGGGCTGGGTACCTGCAGAAGCAGCAGATGTGCTGTCATAAGGATGCCACCCAGTGGTGCTTGGCTGGGTAGACTGAACCCAGGGCTACTGATTTCAAAAGCATAAACCTCCCTATATAATTCAGCTCTCATGGAAAAGGAGGCGATGCTGTGTCTCAGACTGTCCCCTTCCCCTTCCCCAGGCATCTGGGCTATCAGCGGGAAGCCAAAGGAAACAGATGGAGATAAGCGAAGCATTTTACCAAAGCAAAACGTTTCCGTTCCCAAGGTGCTGGGATCTGGAAGGCTGTGGGTTTATTTTGATTTTAGTCATGGGAAACAGTGTGTCCCATCCAAACAGGGAGCTTTGCCCAAGGAGGGGCAGCTCGTACTGGCTCAGGGGACAGGGACCTGCAGGGACAAGATGATGAACTGGGGCTGAGCAGGGAGCACATGTGGCTGCTTCTGCTAAATGTTCAAGGGGAGATTAAAAAGCAAATTACACCAACTGGCTGGAAATCAGGTGGTGATGAATTGACAGAGAAAACAGTTCTGCTGGTTATTGCCCACTGCATCTGAGCTGAGGTCTCAGTCTTTCCTGAGACTGGCAATTTCTGGAGAGCCATGGACCTCAGCCTTGGCCTAGGAGGTCTTGTGTCATGCTAAGGTGAGCTGAAACTTTGAATGATTCTGCATGGGAAGCTCCAGCCAGAGGAGCCCTTGGCCCTCCTGTCAGTGCTGGGACAACATGTCTCCGTGGAGCCATCCTAAAGTGTCCCACGCAGATATGACTGGAGAGAAGGAGGTATTTTACCAGCTTCCCTCCTCACTCTTCACCAAGCACTGTCATCTGCAGAGTCCTGCTTGTGGAGAATGAGGATGGTCACATCTAAGAGACATATTAACTTGCCAAAGACGGGTGTTGGTTTGTTGGGGTTTTTTTTTTGGCAAAAGGCCATTTAAGAGAAGGAAGACAAGACACAGGTTGCCTGTGTCAATGTTCCAGCTCCTGGCAAGACACTGCAGCTTGGATCAGATCTTTCCAGCCTTCATACTGAGTACTGTCTTGTGCTGGACTTAGTCCAGCAAAACACCTGGGACCACTGCAAGTACAGCAGCACAGTGGGAAAGCTCTCAGCATATTCACTGGGTGGATTAAAAACCAGTGATCATGTCCTACCTCCTTTCACACTGGCAAAGGGATGGATCCCACCATGAGACAACCAGTTGGTTTCATCCAGCTTCCAGTTTTCACCAGGGTCCATCTCTGATCTGCAGCATCAAAGATCTGCTTGCAATGCCTCCTGCCGCTCTCTCTGGGGAGTAACCAGAAGATACTCTGAGTGCCTGTCATGGTCCACACCATGGCCAGCTGCTGAGAAGCTTCCATCAGCAGAGGAAAACATCTTGCCAATATTTCAGGAAAAGAAAGGAAAAGAAAAAAAATCGCATTGCTCATAGGGAGTAACTGACTCAGCCAAGCCTTGACCTATCACATCAACAAGTCTCCCTGCTGTGTCAAAAGGCCACTGATGCTTGGACCTTTCCCATTTTTCTGTTGTCACTCTGACCAATGCTGAGAAATTCCTAAACACAGAATCATAGAATCATTTTGGTTGGAAAAGACTTTTCAAATCATCAAGTCCAATCATTAAGCAAGCACTGAGAGGCCACTACTAAACCATGTCCCTCAGCACCACATCTCCACATCTTTTAAACACCTTCAGAGATGAGGACTCCACCACTTCTCTGGGCAGCCTGCTCCAGTGCTTTACAACCCTTTTGGTGAGGAAGTTTTTCCTAATATCCAACCCAAACCTGCCCTGGTGCAACTTGGGGTCATTTCCTCTTGTCCTATTGCTTGTTACTTGGGAGAACAGACCAACCCCCACCTCACTACAACCTCCTTTCAGGTAGCTGTAGAGAGCAATAAGATCTCCTCTCAGCCTCCTTTTCTCCAGACTAAACTACCCCAGTTCCCTCAGCTGCTCCTCATAAGATTTCTGCTCTACATCCTTCACCAGCTTCATTGCCCTTCTTTGGACACACTCCAGCACCTCAATGTCCTTCTTGGAGTGAGGGGCCCAAAACTGAACCCAGTACTCGAGATGCAGGCTCACCAGTGACAAGTACAGGGGGAACAACATTCCCTAGTCCTGCTGGCCACACTATTTTGAACTGTCACAGTATTTGTGGAGATGAGTTTTTATTTCTGAGCAGTGTGATGTGCCACAAGGGTGTCCACTGGGGATGAGCATCTTGGCTCTACGTGCCCAGCCTGGCTGTGCCCCAGGATCCTGACTGGCGAGGGGAGGGGGCAAAGGTCCTTGCTTCTGTGTCCCAGTCCCTCCATGACAGGAGTTACAGGCTGTGGGTTATTCATTAAACATCACAAGCTGACACTACCACTGGTCACTTGGCTCACGTAGCTGTCCCAGCCATGAGTAATGGTGTCCCACCATCACTACCTGCCCATCCCTCCCAGGGATAGATGGAGATTATTGAGCAGTTAAAGTTGGCACTTCTAACCCCAAAAACTTTCCTTCTGACATAGACACTGAATTATTTTCCTGCCTATCTGTCTTTCACTACTGGTTTGCTGCAGCTGAGAGTCCATAGGAACACTTTGGAGGCATTTTCCCTTCGTGACTCCTTTTATCTGTGCATCCCTGGCAGGGTAAGCACACAAGTGCATTTCATCCCTCCCTCCCTAAATTTTCAGGATTACATGGACTTGGGAGGGAATAGAGTTCTTCCAGCATAAACAGCCGCTAGTTCATCAAGGAAGCACTCAACACTGTTGGGATGCAACAGAGTTACTGCAGAGATTTTTTGTCTCTGTGGGAAGATGCCGAAGAGGAGTTGACAACAGGGACTTTTAGTAGCATTGTCTGAGCCAAATACAGACCCCAAATGATGCTGATAGAGCTGTTTTAATGGTAAGGGACTCACCTGTGGTGGAAGGTGTACTTCCAACACACTGGAAGCTGTGCATCTTTACTCAGTCCCTGATTTTCATCGTCATCATCATTTGTAGGAATCTGTTGTAATTTGCCAGGGCCCTGAATTCAGGGTACTCCTGGGAGGGATGGGCAGGTAGAGATGGAGGGACATCAGCACACCAGTAGTTTCCTTAGGAAATCAGGCAAAGAAAGAAAAGATGGAGCCTGTTCCCAAGCATGGCCAAGCCACACCACTGCATTTCCCAAGCACTGGTGCACTCCAGCTATCATCCCGTTGGTGGGAGATGCTGGAGCTGGGGGTCTGCAGGAAGGCACAGCAGCCCCACATCAGCATGTTGCTCCAATGGCTCCTGTCCTGAGCCCCTGCCCCAGCACACTGCTGGGTCTCACCAGGGTGAATCATGGCTCTGCTGGTGCTTCCCTGGCTAGCCAGACCTGCAAGATGTCATTTCATACAGTCTCTTGCTCAACACCTTCATTAAGCAGAATTAAATACTTGTACACATGCGTTTGCTGAGCAGCAAGCAGGGCTGGTCACTGCTGCATGCAGGCAGAGCTTGACTTGGGGTTTTTTGATGTAGTAAATTAATCTGAAGGGCAATAAATAGATACTGAGACTCTGGGTGAATTGGGGTTGAATATGTAATGAATTTTACATGAAAGAAAAGAAAAAAATTCTGAGAAAAATTGAGAAGGCTTCATTAGGAAATTAAACATTTAAATTAAATATTTTTTGTTGTTCATTCAAATGAGATTTTTAGCTTGAAAGTGACCTAGTTTGCTTTTCCTTTTATTTTTTTTTTCCTTTTATTTTTTAAGTTAGGAAAAGCACTAAATCATCTCAAATCAGAATGTCTTGTGCAATGCTTATGAGAAGAAATCAAAGAAGAAATATTCTCCTTTAGGGGTGACCCAAAACAAAAAGTATTTTCAATTTTTCCGTTCAGCCACTGAAATGAAAAACCTATTATTTGTACAGCCCCACTACTGAAAGGCATCTCGTCAATGTGTACTGCTGGCAATTTATTCTTTCCACCTGCCAAGGGAGACACTTGTCTGCAAGTTCAATAAAAGTATGAGAAAGAAAGAAAAAGCCGTTTATCAACATAGCACAGAAGATAAAATGGCTTTTCCATATTCACTCATCTCTCTGAAAGAAGAAAAAAGCAAACCTCCACACCTCAGCTCTTTGCCCGCTGTCCCTCTGTGTTCAGAATCATGTAGACATGAAATCATATAAACACAAGTCCTGAGCGCCCGTCACAGCGAAGATGAATTGCAAATGTAAAACTTCTGACTTTTCCAATGCTTAAGGTCCAACCAATACTAGAGAAAGAAAAGCCAAAAATTTATCTGGGACAATAATACCAGCAATGAGAAACACCTAAAAGATCATAAACCTCAGTCACTGCTGTAGCTTCAGGGCATCTACCCCTTCCCTTCACAGCAGAGCTTGGTGTCATCAGAGGCTGGTGGTGTCAGGTCCTCAGGGCCAGCATCACAGGATCAGGGACAGGTTTGTGGTCCCTGTTTCACCACAGTGCATCCATTGAGCCAGCCCTCTGCTGTGGCCACCCAGCAGGGTGGAAAGGGTATGAGCACGGTCCAGGGCCCACTAGCTGCATTAGCATTCATGCAATAGAATTCTCACTAAAATGCAAAGCTGAAGAAAGAGGCATTGCTGCTCAGCCTGCTCTCATGAGGGCTGGGATTTATGCTGCAGCTGCTTGAAGCACTCAGCCTTGTTGCAGCCAATAGTCAACACCTATTATCTCCATCTTTTAAGAAGACAAATCAAATATCAGATTTTCCAAAGTGCTTGCACTCAGATCCTGTGTTCAGGCTTCACTTAGGGCAGAGAGAGCTCATTTTACACCTACAGATTCATCCAGTCCTCTAAGAAAAGACAAGATGAG
>NW_008614428.1:0-11096 GCF_000691845.1 Merops nubicus | reverse complement strand
ATTCCTGCTCTGTCATATCCTGATACAATATAAAAATAATAGGGGCTGAATGAATTAAGACCCTTTTCACTTCACAGCTTTTGCTACACCTTAATAATGCCCACATGGATCACAAACCACAGACCATTTTTGGCCTAACCTGCATATCTCTTCCAAACTTCAGAATAAAAAAGCATAATATTGGAATGACCATTTCAACAATATTTTAACAATCTGTAAGATTATGACATCTGTAAATCTCTAATCTGTAAGAAGTGGCTGTTGGAGGACAAGCCCCAGTTAAGCTCCTTTTCTGGAGCATTTCCAGTTCAAGGCAATCTGCCTTTCAGCCTCTCTAGGCACTCAGCAGCTGCACAAGCGTTTTTTTTTAGTACCATAAACTTCAGAATTCACACGGCCAGAACAGCAGGAAAATAAAAGTTAATGACCTGAGACTAACCCAGACAGACAAGAGATTAAAGCGTCAAACCCTAAATGCTCCAGCACACCGGGTCTTCATCTGGAGGACAAGAAGAAGGCAACAGCATTTGCCCAAGCGCTGCCCTCAGAATTGGCTCCATCCACATGTCTCATAAAAACTAGGTGCTGCTGAGCAGATGCTGTAGGAAGGTTCTCCCACTTCTCTGAGCTATCCTATCTCCTTGCACACGGTTCAGCTTCAGAGCTCTAGCTGCATCCACCTGCTTGACTAGGGCTAAAAGTCAGTAGCATCTTTTAGAAGATGCAGACTCAGCTACTTTTTCTCTCCTCCATGACGAATGAAGCAGGGCACAGTTCTGCGTGATACTTGGTGCAATCTGATATGGGCATTGCTAGCCCTGGTGACCACCTAGGGCTGGTGATAACCATACACCACTTTGATGTTCTGAGTCCTCAAAGCCACAAACAGAAGCTCTGCACCTAAAGATTTGTTTGGATGAAAAACCTGTCCACCCCCTTACAGCACCTAAGAAGAGCTCACGTGTGAACTCTTCTGAGCAGGATCTGGCCCAATGGAGTTGGGCAGTGTGGGGTGCACACAGCTGGTTCCTGGGCAGCGAAACAGCCCCAAGCCACATTATTACAGGTCTTGATGACCAGGCCAGGGAGGGTTACTGCAGAGCCACCACCAGCATGTCATGGTGTGGTGTAAAGAGGGAGTGAGCATCGGCAGGGACTGGGGCAAAAGAATAGGCTCCACAATAGTAGAGCTGGCCACCAGCCACAGGAGGTCTGGATGAGGCAGCAGGGAGGACAGCGAAGCAAGTGAAGCTGCGCATCAGTTTGGTGAGGGATGGTGGGAGAGGGGAGAGAAACTTCTTTCTGATCATGTTGCAGACCCCGCAGTGGGGGCTGGCTGTTGCTAGTGTGTTTTTCAGTGGGAGAGGGCATTGACTCTAAACTGTGCCTCTGAGAAATTTTTGGGGTTTGGGACAGATGTTTGCCATTCCAAAGGGATAAGGTGGGCAGTCAAGGCAGGACTGAAGCTGAGGCAAGACACAGGGACTGAAGAGGGAGCTTTATGCAGCTGGAGAAGGGGGAGAGAGCCTCGGCAGACTGCGGGAGAAGGTCTTGGGCAGCAGCCTTGCAGCAGACACGTATGGAATTAAATGCTACAACACAGATCCCTTTTCCTGGGATACTTCCCAGCGACACCAAAATACTGGGATAGTGACACAGTCTTTCTCTCATCAAGCACGGGCTGGAGATGCCCAGCTCCACACACACAGTGTGGTGTGTATATCCTTACGTTGCCTGCATGATAATCCAAACTGCATCCACTCTGCAGTTCCCACTCCAGATGAGTCCAGAAGACTTAGAGCATACCCTAACCCTCAGTTTTGCTTGGAGCAAAACTTTTATGTGTTCAAAAAGGCCATGTATGCCAAACATGGGAGCAGTGCTGGGCTAAAGTCACATCACTCAAGCAAGCTGCAGATGCTTTTGGGCAGGTATCGGCTGTCCTGCAAAGGTGTTGCCTTTCTGCACCAACCTCTCCACATCTATTCATCTGCCCAAAGGGAACATGAGTAAGAGTGAGAATGTCTGATTGAGCCCTATGGACCTGAGCAGGGCAGGATCAGGCCTTGGAGGGAGTCTTCGCAAACCCATGTAGCTGGGAGCACGATGACCCACCATGACTCCCTTAATTACCCCCAAAAGGTAACTTAATGAGCTACATGTTAACGTATCATTCAAAAAGTTCTATTTGTTGCTGGTCTGAAAGTATTTTTTTGAAAAGCAGCAAGTTTCAGCCAACTTGGCACAGAGCATGATCACAAGTTAATTACATGATCTCATGGCAGTTATCTTGAACTAATACATCATTAATCTGATCTTAGAGCTAAAGGAGAAGGCCAGAGCCAAGAAGCACTTGAAAGCTCCACAGTCTGCAGGACAGGAGCCCTTTTTGCAAAAGCTGTGGGTTTATGCACAGCAGGCGCATGTCAGGACAAGCTGCAAGCTGTATTGCTCCTCTTACCCCAACAAAGGAAAACATTCAGGAGCATGGAAACACACAATCTCCTCTGAAGGGAGCCTTCCCAAAAGTGCAGTCACCATCACCTCAGTTCAGGGCTGAGAGGGTGACCAGAGCAGGAAGGGGCTCGGGGCCAGCTCCCAGCATTGCTCAGGGACTCCAAGGCATTTCTTGTGAGCCCTCTGTGTGGTGAAGCCCTTTTGAAGGACCTGTCCCAGTCTGGACTCAGGGGAGATGTTGGCAGGTGGGTAGTTTCAGGTCACCCACAATGGTGGGAATAGGTGGTAGAAGCTCATCTATAGAGGAGCTTTGGATATAAAGCTTTGGATATATCCCTTTGGATATAAAGGTAGGACACCATAAATGCATCCCTATTTATTTGTCATGATTTCATTTGAAAGCTCATCCCTAGCTAGAGACAAATCTACTCAGATCCCTGGGAATCTGATCTGTTTTAGCAGAGGACTTTAGAGCCCTAATGGCTCAATGGTTGGACTTGATGATCTTGGAGGTCCCTTCCAACCTAAAGGATTCTATGATTCTATAATGAGAACGGAGGCTTGAAAAGCTTTGAAAATACTAGCTTCACTTCAGCCAGGCTCTTACTCTTACACCTGAGCAAGGGTGCCCCTGAAGCAGTCCTGCAGGAGCTCACAAGCCTCTCTCAGCCATCCCACAGGCACGGCAGGACACCATGAGCCACCTTGCAGCACTCCAGCACCGTTGCTCTGATGACAAGGTACAGGAGAGGCTGGGTGCGTGTGTCAATCGAGATTTGGGAGCATTTTAAGATCTGTAAGGTCCTCCAAGTTACCACGTGGAATAAAATTTCTCTTTCTTACTTCTCTGGTTTTCTTCCAAAATGAGGATATTGAGTTGCAATTCAATGATTCAAATGTTAAAGCACTTGAAGCAAAGCCTGTGCCTCTCTTTGTGTCTTCTGCAGAGCTGTCTGTGCTAAGCTAGCAATACCAAGCACCACTGCACCTCATTTCTGCCAGTTATCTTCACAGGCAATTAGCCGCCAGGTTATTTTAGCCATAACAATCACTTACCTATTTAAGAGAAGATAATTTCTCTGAGCTGTTCCTGTGACCTCTCCGAGAGCACACAGCTGCCTTTATTTTTCATTCATAGTAGAAAATGTTCTTGTTCCAGCCTCAGTCTGGACAAGATCTTTCATAAACCAGTCAAATAGAAATGCTAAACCTTACCTGACAAAACACCCGCAATTTCTCTGGCGACAGAAAGCGTCCGCGCCTCGGTGCTGCAACACTAAAGCTTTCTCGGGGAAATGTTTGTCCTTTGTTGGGTAAGGGCTCCACAAAAACTATGTGGCCATTGCCTGGACTTGCTTTGGTTTGGGTAGGTAAGTCACAGGAATTCAGCTGCTCTTGTGTGTTCAAAGAGCTTGGAAATGCTCTACAGCACCTATCGGCGTTACGCTTCCCGCAAGTATGCGAGCTATGCGCTTGTCTTCCTGACTCATGTAATTATCTTTGGGAAAGCAACCTGCGGAAGTACAGCAGAGAAGAAAAAAAACTGGCCACGTAAATCCCTCAAAGGTCAGCAGTAGCCCTGCAAGGAGATCACCTTGATCAGAGGCTTCACTGAGGGTCCCAGATGTCCAAGCCAGTGGAGGTGCTGGGCTGCCTGCTTTCCTTCCCACCCTCCTGACAAACTGCAACAGCCAGCGCGGGGAGCACCGAGGAGAAGGAGAGGCACGGTCTCAAACGCGCCCACGGCGCTGGAAGAGCTGATCTGAGGCTCAGTGGGTTGCACAGGTTATGGGATGGCCTCTGGCCAGGAGGAAAATTAGGGTGGAATAGTCCTTGATGACTGCTGTTAACAGGGGCTGAGTCATTGTTGATATGGGCTGAAAAAATGATGTGGTGCGGCAGTGTCTGGGCTAGTTACATCTTGATAAGGATGGTAGGTGTCTTCCTGGGCTTTCCGTTGAGTCAGAAGCACCTGGGGAAAGGGGAGACCAGGAATGGGATTTCTGCTATGATCAAATGCCACCTCAGGCAGTCTCAGAAGAGGAATGGATACCATGAGAGACTGGTATACCATGCAGGAGAGCTTCCCACAGAAGCACCTTGTGCCAAGCATAAAGGAAGAAAGAAGGCTGAGAAAGGAGAGCAAACAGTGAAGAGGGCCTTGATTACACCATTTTGTCTCCAGGAAGAATGTTGGCTTACCATGGAACAAATGGTTCCAGGAGATGTTAGGGTGTGCCCTGTAATGTTTTTTCAAAGTTGCCAGGTTTCCCAGTTGACTTATAACAAGAATATCTCAGAAGAGAAGCTCCAATTTGTGCATGACAGCAGCAAGCCTGCTTGAGAGTAGGCAGTCCATGCACCTGAGGCAGATGTGACTGGATCTTGGGTTTTGCTCTTTCTGTCTACAGACCAGCTCCATCCATCACCTCTCTTGACTTGGCAGTGTTGAAGCTCTCCCACCAAGCCCCTGGGGTGCTGGTGTCCCAGGGCACATCCTGAGGATGGGGATGCCCCAAGGTTGCAATTGTAGTGGGAGACATTTGGAAAAATCATTCTGCTTGGACAGAAGTCAACCGATGGATGGACGTGCAACGGAGGCCCTGGATTAAGCTTGACTGAAAAAAAAAATAATCCTACAGGACAGGCTTGTATTCCAGTGACAGCAAGTCCTGATGGCTTTTCCAGGCCTGCTGACATGGGGCATGCTCTTACCCTCCTCCGGGCATGTCTGTACGGGGCTGCGGTCGCCTCGCCACGGCACAGGCTCATTGGCTCCTGCACAAACATCCCGGGGAGCCAAAACCACCTTCAGAAAGGTGAGCAGCCAGCACCAGGCAATTCACAGCACGCTGCAGCTCCAACACCGTGAGTCAGGAGCTCCCCGGCAGATTCACAGCCAGAGACACCCATCTGCCGGGGAGACAGCAGGAGCAGATGGTCACAGCGCAAGCCAAGCTCCTGGCTGAGACGGGGCGAGGCGGCGATGAGCGGTCACTGCACAGCCCTGCATCTGCTGCAGAGCCCTTTACTCACAAAGGGGGTGTCTCTCATCTCTTCCCACCTCGTGCTGGGGACACCGAGTGATGCTGGAGGTCGTCAGCCTCCTCTCTGTTCTCCAGCCACATCGCCTGAGCCTTGCACTCAGGTGCCCATGTCAAAGCTCCTGTCCCTCACCGCTCGTCCTGCTCACCTGAACTGGAGAGGGAAAGGTTGTCACACCAGGGCCTGTCTTCTGCTAAACCATCTACCCAGCTGCAAGCACTGTGCTCCTCAGAAGAGTGGGGTAAATGGAGACAGAGGGTCACACCACGCAATGGGATGAGAAAGATCATCAAATTGCCTGAGAATGGACATGTTTTCCGAGGAAATCCTTTCTGGGCACCACCTGGCAGTTCAGATCATGGATGAGTTTGGGTGGGAGCTCATCCATGTCCCAAACACTGCTGAAGTGCTGAACTGCTGACTCAAGCAGCAGTGGAGCCTTGTGGCTGAGGGCTGGTTTGTCCCCCTCCCCATGCCCTGGGCACTACCCTGGGGACATCATGCTATCCCATTCAGTAACACCACTGGGTTAAGGGCACTGACTGAGGGAGAGAAGGAAAGGGTGGTTGGTGGGGGGAAGGAGATAAGTCCTGGGCCAGATGCAGGCAGCGAGGACCCTCGGGTTACTTGCGGGGCAGGCAGAGATGGGCAGCAGCTCTTGGCTTACTCATTGGTGCGAGAGTCAGAGCAGAGCTCTGTCTCACTGATACTCCAACACACACCACAGCCATAATCATCCTAGTTTTCTCCCCGGCGAAGGACAAGAGCAGGCTGAGGAAGCTTCCTTGCTCAAAAGTGCAAGCACATCACTCAACACCACTAAGGTAGGATCTCTGCTGGCAGGTGGGAAGCACTTTAGCTCTTTGTTTAGGCTGCAGTATTTTCTAGAAGACTGAGTTAGACATAAAACATTTACAGCTCTCTCTTCAGAGGATGTGACTTTTGGAGATGTTGTTCTGTTCTAAAGAAAAGCAGCTCTTTGCAGGGAGAAATAAAGAGGACATCCAACCAGCCTCCCATTAAATGGCTTCCCTAGGATCAGACAAGAGCAGAAAAGGAGTTGGTAAGGTGGTGGTGACTGAAGGAGGACATGGCAAACCTCAGTGACCTGTGTAAAGGATGCCTTGTCCTTCCCTCCTTCTCTGGCAGCTTATGGGGGATATGGCATCCCACACTGGTCTGGCTCCTACTCCATCTGCCCCAGTTCAGGGTTAACCCGGCACCTTTGCTCCCCGTGGCTCAGCCACACAGCTCTGTCCTCCCACATCCCGTGTTTCACCACCCAAGGGCAAGCCTGTGCTCGCCCTCGACTCAGCCTCTTTCCCGGCTGTGGGAGCGGGGCTGCTGGCCATCCCAGCCTCAGCTCCACCAGTGAAGGTGCTGGGGGTGCTGGTGCGAGCTGCAGGGTCCTGGCTGACCACCCATCTGGCCTTGTGGCACCTGTCTTGGACAGATGCACAGATGGATGCTCACAGATGGTTTCACATGGCTGGAAAAAAGGCTCAAGTCTTGCTTGGGTAGGCTGGGATATTTAACAAGCAGACCAAGTGGGACCTTGAGATAACAGTAAGTTGCAAGCTTGCTCATGTCTACCACATAAAAGAGGGTGTGAAAGCCCTGCTGTGGTGGTGGGGAGAAGAGAAACAAATCTCCCTTCTCCTTTCTCCAAAAGGAGTAAGTCTCCTTACCCCAAGAGTCTGGTGCCACTGGGCATGAGGATGGCACAATTGTAAGCCCCCATGACTAATTACGCTGAGCAAGGGTTGGCCCACCAGTCGCAGATGTGGCATGGTGGAGGGTGAGTCCCTGTCACCAGACCCCTGCCTCACTTTTTTTCAGTTCTTGTGAAAAACTAGAAAAGACCTTGGTTTTGCTCCACATCAGAACAAACACAAAAGCTGAGTATCTCATAAAAGAGAAATACCATTTTCTAGCCAGGTCTACTTGCTGCTGAAGAAAACAGAACTGTCTCCACCATAAAAATATCAGCATATCTTCTCCTTTCACATTAGCCCTTGAGCACTCTTTAGACTTGTGTTTAATAGCAATAAGGGGCTTTTGATTTACACATGTAATTTAAACTCTCAGCAAGGAACCAAAGCAACAATTAGAACCCCACGGTCTGGTGATTCACAGGAGACTGATGAACATGGTGATGCCACATAACCAGTATGAGCTATCGGTGAGGAACAACCATAAAGGACATCTGCTCAGGACAGTTATGGAAGAACAGCATCTAACAGGATCAGTCCGTCTGCATCCTGGAGACCGAGACACCGGGTGATTTAATCATCCCTGGAGGTAATACACAGCCCATTATTACTTTCACAGGTACATTACCGACAAATTCATCAGCAATGCAGTGTTAGTGAGTATGTTGCACTTCTCCAATGGAAACAGCTCCAGGAAGGCGTAAAAAGAGACCTCCTTGCGTCAACAGTGTTCTCTCTGTTGATCTCAAGAGAGGAAGGACCAGACCTGCCAGTTGCAACAAAGTCGGTGTATGGGGATAGCTATTTTACTGTGCGATATACAGTAATTGACCTACACTTCCTAACAGCCAAGAAGACATCTCCTTTAACACTGACATGTTAGTGATGCTGTCAGTCAACCAAAGAACCCTTCTGTGGCTTTACCAAGCAGTTCAGTGTAACAGCCAATCCTATCCACATTGGTGACTATGTTTCTCTAATCAGAGATATAAACATGAACTCTTTTCAGAAAGTTGTTTAGTGGTTTTTTGCTACTGTTCATAAATGCAGAATAAGCTTTAAATTCTATTAAATACATTAACTTTTGCCTGAGTCTCTCTCCTCCAGAGAAAGCAATTGCTCTCAAGTCTTTTTCTGCTCTTGCTGCAGCCCACACACTGGAGGCATGCCCAGTGGGTCTGAGCAAATTGGAGGCACCTTCTTCTAGGGCACAGAGCAATCCCATGGCTCCCCCCCAAACAATGGTGTGACAGAGGCTGTCCTTTACCTTCTTCCTCCTTCCACTAACCACTTAGCCCAAGTTCCCCTCAAAACAATGATGGCATTTCTTGATTCCCTCCATACCTTGGTCCCTTCTCTGCCCACCAAGCAGGTGTGGTTCCATGCAAACCAACCTTCTACTCTTCTGTAGGGACAGTAAACCACACAGGATGTACTGGATGTACAACCACACTGGATGAAAAGACAAGAATTAGGTTTTTCTTCCAAGATCCTTTTATGAAGGATGAAACATTGTATGTGTGCCCTGTATGGGTCCTGAAGGAGACCAAATCTACCCCTTTTCCCCCATGAGCAAGCTGTAACAGCTTATCTTGGCTGTCTGCAGCTTGGGCTGTGCCCCTGGGGTTTCCACTGCTGTTTCTTTCCCCCAGCACTGGAGCCTGCACAACGGTCTCCACGGTTTTCTGAAGGGCTGTCATTTCTGTCAGCAGTGGCCAGGACATGTGTAGGCCCCAGGGCTGATCCCTGCCCATGGAAGAGGTTCATCCACCTGATGCTTGCACATAATGGAGTCAGTATCAGCTCCCATGGCCCCTGTGCCCACCCCATTGCCTTCCAATTGCCAGAGAAATTGATATTTCTCTAGAAAATATAATTTAACTTTTTTTTTTTCTTTCCTCTTTTATTGGAAATGTTCCACTTTCTACAGAACTTCTGCCAGGAAAAGTTTCTTAGGCTGCAATTTTTAGTCCACGTGTAGAAAAGCCACCTGGGAGGCACCAACAGCTAGTGGTTAGGGTGGGGTGATAATGGGACCTTGGATAGCCTGTTTCAAAAATGGATCTCAGACCTGAGTTACCCACATCTTTAACCCTGTGGTTATGATCTTGGGCTCTAACTCGTTTCCCAACAAAATAAAAAAAAAAAAGAAGTATAAAAATGAGGTTTGGTCCTCCTGCAAAGCTGGTGAAAAAGGATAAAGCCAGAAAAGAGTTTCTTCCTAGCCATCGCTCAGCCTGTTTTAGTCCCAGGGAATGTTCTCCACACATTTCCCATGGTGTCTGCATGTCCTGAGCCAAGATTGCACCATCCACGCTGCAGCTGCTTGCTGCTTGGTGACACAACGGGTGTTTAACAGCCTGGGGCCAGACTGAAATGTGGAGGTGATGGTTGTCCTGTGTGAACTCGGCTCAAGCTCTCTGCCCACCCACGTCCTGCCCAGGCAGTGAAACACCACGTGTGGCTGTGGCTGCTTTTCCCTAGTAGCAACAAATGAGTCCATCTTCACAAACAGCAATGCCCCACTGAAACAGCTTCACGTCAAAACTCCTGTTCCTCTCAGATCGTCATGCCCACTCATTCTGAACTGGTGGGGGAAAGGTCTTCACACCAGGGTGTGTCTTCTGCTAAACGTCTGCCTGGCTGCAAGCACTGCGCTCCCCCAGAAGAACAAGGTGAATGGAGGTGAGGGTCAGAGCAGGCGATGTGGTGAGAAAGGCCATCCCACTGTGGCTGGCCACTGTTTTCTGCCTGAAAACAGACCCTTTTTCCTATGGAAGCCTTTCTGGGCACCACCTGGCAGGTCACCTGAGGGAGGAGCTGGGTGGGCACTTGCCCGTGTCCTGAACACTGGTGGGGTGCTCACCGCTGCCCCTCGGGGGCAGGAAGGGAAAGGGGGCGGGCAGGAAGGGGGATGGGGACGGGGCACCACCCTTTCAGCATTTTTGTGAATTGAGCCCTTTGTTTCCCTTGTTTTCCTTTACTGGCACCCCTAAGTGTAAACAATCATCTTCAGTCCCATCCAATATTTTGTTTTGAACACAACTGTCTCTTCTTTCCTTTGCAGTTTTAATGACAAAAAAAAAACAACAACAAAAAAGGTAACATCCATTTAAATCCACAGCAGAGTGGGTTTTCTTTCCTCCTCCAATTTATCAGTCCAGCAGCCAAACCAAACACTGCCACCCCCACGCCTGCTCTCCCGACACCCCTGCACCAATAAATGACACTGCTCTGTTCCCACCTTACCTGCAGAGGTCTCTTCTTACGCTGTTGGCCGTATCCTGCCCAGCCCCAGCCTCTCCTTCCCCCCAAGCCGTGGTGCTGCTCCACCCGCACAGTGATGGCTCAGGGCTCTGCGTTATAAAAATGGGCATTGAGCGGCATTGCTTGGGACAGGATTCAAACTTACATGGTGGTGGAGTTATTCCTGGCTCACGTTGGCATGTGTGGGTGGAGGACTCAGTGCAGGGAGCTAACATGAGCCTTTGACATCACTGGTTAAATTTAGGGGATTAGTACAGTCCTAAAATGGTCTGGAGGAAAGCTACTGCCAGGCTGACAGGAGAGAGACAGCAGCCTCCAGCCACCTCCCACCCAAGCACAGGGCAGAGGATAGAGCCAGGATTTTCTGCACCAGCCCTCCTGCCATGCCCTTCAATCCTTCAGAAAGAAGCCCGCAGGAGGGTGGCTTTTCCAAGGTGGCTGTGCTTTGCTGCTGCACAAAAGCAGACAGCCTCCCTGGGCTTGCCTGTGGTGGGGCTGAGGAGACTCCTTCTGAAATCATGCATGAAATCCCCATGAAGCTCCACATTCTGAAATCCCCCTGGAGCTGCTGGTCCTGCTCCACTTATCAGGGTGGAATCATAGAATCATAGAATC
>NW_008614427.1:3225-12979 GCF_000691845.1 Merops nubicus | reverse complement strand
AAGAAACAGTCTCGTCTGTTACAGGTTCAAACTTGAAGAAGACAATGAGATCAGGAATATTCACTTTTAAATGAAAGATTAATTTCTGCTGTATGGCTTCACAAATATCAAACTAGGCCAAGTGTTCAATATTTCAGGTCTGGGTAAGCACTTTTAATGACCAGTTTACAATTTAGGTGAAAACCAAACCAAACCAAACCAAACCAAACCAACCAAAAAAAAAAAAAAAAAAAAACAAAAAAAAACAAAAAGAAAAAAAAAACCCACAAAACCACACAAGCCCAAAACACAAACACAAAAACAAGAAAGCAAACAAAACCAAATTGAAAAACCCTCTTTTAAGCTCGACACAGGCGCAGGCACAATCATACCTTCCCTATGGTTCACCCTGGATCTTTTAAATTTTAGCCTTGAGGTTTACTCTTGCATCTGTACTTTTAGTTAAGAATTGCAAAGCTATTAACCTCAGATATTATACATTATGATTACGAAACAATTTCTCTGTTTTTACTTAAAACTGAACTTACCTATTTCTTACTTCTTTCCAGTTTCAATACTTACTTTATTTTACATAAGTACCTTTATCTAGCCTCATTTATCCCCCAAAGGGAGATAAGCACTGTCTTCTTGTTTGTGTTCCAAGGGTTTGGGTTTTTATTTATGAACAGAAAAATAAAGAAATTGAACTGTTTGAACTATTTAGAAGGGAAATATCAACACATTACTACTGATATGAATAGACACACAAATATTTTCATACTTATTGCCTCTTTAAAACAGACACAGGTGCTAGCAATGTCCTCAGAGAAGCAGTAAGGTATTCAGGTCTAGGCTATATGAATGAAGAATAAGTTAATCAAAAAGAAATGCCTTTCAGATAAGGTCACATTTGAAGAAAGTCACTTCTTTTGTTTACTGAGGTACAACAGAATCCAATTTTATATTCTGTGTTTCACAAATCATTATTTTGCACTGATAAATAAACGTTATATAAAATTAATGGCCATTTTGTTGTGGAAAGATAGAAGGAAAGAAGACATAAAACCATTTATAAGGGAAAAAGATTCCGACATTCTTTTTAGAAACTGAGCTGTGATCACTACTAAAAGCAAAAACCAAGATAGAGGGATTCTATCAAGGTGGCCTTACTGTACTTGTACAAAATTTGTTTTCAAGGTATTTAGGCCTGTGAAAAATCCATAAATTCTTTGAACTATTCTTGGGAACTGCTTTAATTTTACTGCCTCAGGGAAGCTTGCCTTTTGATCACAACCTGCCAGAGAGCTTAAGTGTCCAAGAATGTTTGTCATTCCCATAAAATGGCTGGAGACATTGAAACAGTGCCAGTTCTCGCTGTCAAGGGGCTACAGAGTCTGCAATCTGATGATTCCTAAGGATTTTCTTCCAACAAGAAAGCTAAGGCAATGTGGGAAAACAGCTGAAGGTTGGCAAGGAGGATTGTAAACATGCTCAAGGGACTTGCAGCCAGGGTGTCAAAAAACACGAATCACGCTAATTGTTGCTCAGTTTTGTGTGCTTGACAAGTAGAATATCTGTGTTTCAATAACATAGGTCTGTGAAGGGCTCGGAGGCACTTTATTAAACATGCTTGAAATTCATGTTCTACTGCTGTGGGAAAGGTCTAAGCACAGTGGAAAACTATGTCTGAAACAATCCTTGATATACAGGAGAAAGCAGCATGGTTGAAAGTTGTTTTGTTTTGTTTTGTTTTTTTCCTCTCTGGGACAGACTGAGCTCTGTGTTTCCTAAATCCCTGCTTTTTTACCTCCATCTGGGTGCTGCTGTGGAGATCCCCCCAGTTCATGAGGTAATGAGAATAAATTTATTCTTTGTATTTCAATCATAGTTCTGTGGTTATTCCTGCATTGTGCCTGTGCCAGGTCACACAGTCAGGAAAAAAATATAAACATTAAAAGTGTCATAAACATTTGAAGACAGAATGAAGCTTTTAAATCCCAGTGAATAGGCTAAGTAAATCACAGCCTGAAACTTTGTCGCTGTGAAATGCCAGTTGTATAATGAATATGAACTTACTAAAAAAAGGTTTTTTGAGCAAAACAGAAACAAAGAAAAAGTAGGAATTAAGCCAATTTATTTTTATTTTTATTTTTTTTCTCTCTGCAGAGACAATTTACACACTTTTGCTTTCTGGCAATGAATTTTAGTCATTATGAGAGCACAAAACCCACATAGATGCCACATCCTTCTGTAAGCTTGGACCCTTTTTTGGTTACAGAAGAAGCAGTAGCATAGAAAATCACAATAACAGAAGGGTAGCATAACCTCCCAAATTGTTACTGGTTTGCCTTCTAGGGCTCAATGTTAAATTTATGACAGAAAATATACCATGTCACATAAACAGCCTGTAATTAACACATGTAGTAAATAAAGATATTTCAAAGATTTTTCTACATTATGTTCATTGCCTATACTGAAGGAGCAATACAAATTATACAGGCTGAAAGATACACTAAACTGCCATAAGAAATTAATTTGATGAATATCTTATACTTTAGTTGCATGCCTTCCCTGCTGAGCAGGGAGCAAAAACATAAGTTCCCCTGTAGCTTTCTAGCAGAACAGCATATTTTGGGCCAATTTTTCTGCCTTTTTTTTTTTTTTTTTTTTTTTTTCTGTGCTGAAGTAGTAGAAATCAAATACTGCCCTCTGCTAAATCATTACAAAGCCCTGTGCATTTTTATAACTTGTTTGTGCTTTTTAAAGATGATCTCAGAAATGCATTTTGTTAGCATCATTTTATTACACATTATATAACACCACAGAGACAAGGCAAACGTCATTGTTATTTGATGTGAAAGAACTGAGACACTGGGACCACCTCTTCAGGAAAACTATGTAGATTGAAATAATAAAACCTAATAAATTTGACAAGCTCGAAACTCAGCAGTTATTTTTTTTCCCCTACTCATCTAGCCTTTCAAATATTTACTCGTTATTTTTTAAAAATTACATCTTTCTGTTTCATTTTTTTACATTTCTTAAGGTCTCAGAGTACCATTAGGTGACATAGCTCATACAAGAGCCTGAAGGCAAGAGTTTAAGCATTGGTACACTTCACTTTGCATCACCATTCCCTCCAGCCACTGTTGCCTGTGCACCAAGTCTATTACAACAAACTTGCAGTTTTTATTTTTTATTGGAAGTGCTGCTGGCTTCTCCCTTAAAGGATACTTTGGACAAATATTCATCCCATCTCACATTTCCTAAACTGATACATAATGTGAGCATCTTGGTTTGGGGTGGTTTGGTTTTGTGGGATTTTATTTTTTAAATCTTGATCTTCTTTGAGGTTGCTCAGATGCAAATTTCATAAAATCCTAGAATCCTAAAATCACTTTGGTTGGCAAAGACCTTTAAGATCTTCAACTCCAACCATTAACCCTACTGTACCAAATTCTTCTCTAAGCCATATCCCCAAGCACCACATCTACATGACTTTTAAACGCATCCAGGGATGGTGGCTCAACCACTCCCTTTGACAGCATGTTCCTATGCCTGACAACCCTTTCAGTGAAAAAGTTCATCTTAATGTCTAGCCTAAACCTCCTGTGGAGCAGCCTGAAGCATTCCCTCTTGTTCTACCAGTAGTTACTTGTGAGAAGAGACCGGTGTCTTCCTCTCTACAACATCCTTTCAGGAAGCTGTAGAGAGAGATAAGGTTCCTCCTCAGCTTCTTTTTCTTGAAACTAAATAGCCCCGGTTCTCTCAGTTGCTTCTCATAAGATTTGTGCTCTAGGCCCTTCATCAGCTTAGGTGCTCTTATTTGGACCTGCTCCAGCACCTCCATGCCTTTCTTGTATTGAGGTGCCCATAACTGAACACAGTACTTGAGGTGTGGTCTCACCAGAGTTGAGTACAGAGGGACAATCACCTCCCTGGTCCTGTTTGGCGCATTGTCACTAATAAAAGCCATTGGCTTTCTTGGCTACCTGGGCACGCTGCTGGCTCATGTTCAGTCGGCTGTCCAGAAGAACCCCCAGATCCTTTTCTGCCAGGCAGCTTTCCACCTACACCTCCCCAAGCCTGGAGCATTGCCTGGGGTTGTGACTGAAGTGCAGGACCTGGCACTTGGCCTTGTTAAACCTCATACAACTGACCTCAGCCCAACAATCCAACCTGTCCAGATCCCTCTGCGGAGCCTCCTGACCCTCGAGCAGATAGACACTCCCACTCAATTTGGTGTTACTTGGAAATGTACTAAGGGTGCACTCGATCCCTTCATCCAGATCATTGATGAAGATGTTAAACAGAAGTGGTCCCAATACTGAACCCTGAGGGACAGCACATTTATTCCTCTGCCTCACAACAATAATTTTCTGGTGATCCTATCAATGATATATTATTATCTAATTCATCAGTGACTCAGAAACAGTTGTTAAATCAAGTCTACAGATTTATACATCCTGTTTTACCTACGTCATCCAAGGTAACAGCAATTATCTAGGCTGGTTCATTCCTGCATTTCTGAACTTAGTGCCCACTGTGGTTTCACTGCACACCAATTCAAGTTAGCTGCAATCAGCACTGACTGTGTAGGAAAGAACACAGAGATCTGAACAAAAGGAAAAAGTCAAGAGACAGAATATGTGGAAAAGACTCCAGAAGGAATAACCACCTTAATCAAAACCTTGAGTACCAGGAGAGCAATTATACTGTGCAACAAAAGTCTAGCTAGCTAGAGTAATCTGATCCATAAGGCCAAGTACTTAGTTTATTTAAAAGTGGTCATCTTATTATATGCATAGTAAATTATTTTGTACTTCAACCAGTCCAAATGTCCTGATCTAAATTCCAAAGAACGAATGGGACATAAGTCAGAAGCAGCATTTGAGTACACAAAGTGAGACAAGTCTGCATTCATAGACAAGTTCTCATTTCGAACTATATTCCCCAGAGAGGCACAAAATGTGAGCCACTATCTAATTTTCTATCTAAGGATGAAAATTCATAATGTCACAGCTAGCCTTTTACCAGCGCCACAATAAAAATAAAGTCTTAGAGATACACCTGGATTAGTTTAATTGACTCTTTAACACTTATTCTGGAAGGCTTCGTTGTTCTGCCTCAGTATCCACTAGCCTTTTACAACTACCCTGTCGCTCAAGGTTTATTATGTGTAATCTCCCCTCCTTGTGATTTGCTAGCCCCATACCTTCTCCATTCCTTGACATTCACACAATGTCAAGGAAAGTATGTTTCACACACACTTTTTCTGCTTTTTCCTTTGGTCGTCTTTCAGCTTTACTAACTACACCATGTTGTCACACAATAACGATACTGTATAACCCAGAAGTTCAGGGTAGTATTTGAAGGACTGTTTCAGCTACTTCCAAAGTAGATATTTGCTTTCATCTGCAAAGTCTGCACAAAATTGCCAGTCATTATAAGACAGAGTAACCACTTTGAGTAGTGATGGAGAAAAAATTGTCATAAGATTAATTTAAGTCTGTAGTAAAATCACAGCACATCAAAGCTAAACTGAAATGAGACAACACAAAGGAAAGCCTTATCTACAGTGATGGGATGCTTCCAGGCAGGTATCATTGAAATGATAGATCTTTTCCTAGTTCTATCCTAACAGTGAGTATATAAAGTGGAATTAATATCTTGACTTTGTGATCACTTAGCGTCTATTCTGCTGTGTACTATACAGAGGATGCATAATAGGATCATGATGCAAATAGTATTTAAAAGCCAAAAGACCAAGTGCAGCTAAACCAATTAAGTGTGTGACACACTAAAAATAGTGTGTCATTAGTGTGAAACTTCTGACAGAAAAGTGGAATCATAGGAATGAATAAATCTGCAAGCTAAACAATCTAATGGTCAAGGTCATCATAATATCTTGTTTTGTGAGAAAAAGTATTACTTTTCAACCTATGTAAATAATAATGGTTTTAGAAATGTCAGGCATGCAGCATCTTACTTAACTGTTAGCACTACATGGAGAATTATCTACAATTTAGAAATCAGTTAAGGAGATCTTAAATAGCAGAAAAATTTAAGGTTTGGGGTTTTTTTGTGTGTTTCGTTGGTTGGTTTTGTTGATTTTTTTTTTTCCTGCCTTTTTTTTTTTTTTTTCCCCTTTCTTTTGAGGATCCAAATTACTTAAGTGCTGGAGTCAAACAGACACATTTAAGTCAGAACAAATTATCAAGTTCCAGTTCATGTTGTGTTGATAACCTGATCCTTTTGATATGTTTTTTTTTAAAAAAATTCAGCACATATATGCCCTAAAATAATGCACTGATGTAAAATATGTCATTTTTCATCTTACTTCTAAATATATCATACATTCACCAGTGATCCCAGTCTTTCTATAAATATAATAAAATTTCTAAGCCTTACTATGAGGAAGTACCTTTTTTTAAACTTTTTTGTTTATTTAGAGCTACAACTTATATTAATATTTAATGACCAAAGGAGAAAAACAGGAAAACAGTAACACTTTCTAGGCATGCAGATATAAGGGGCATTTGTTGTTGTTGGGGGGGGCTTTTTTTTTAATATATGTGTATATGTACGTGTTATTTGTACATGTTTTCTAAAGAGTTATGTTTATGGAGGACACTTCAACAGCTGTTTTCAAAAAAGAGACTTCCTGTAAAATAGCTAGTCAAACACTTGGGGTGCTACTTTTCTGAGCAATTATGAATAGTTTTGTAATGTTTTACAGCTGGGAGGCTAGAACAGTCAGATCATCAGAGACACTAATGAGCTTCATCTTGTTTTGGAACAAAACTTTTCAGAAGACCTGGAAAAAAAGTAACATTGTTAAACTGGACTTCTTTAAGGGACAGAGTAAACATGATTAAAAGACAAAGCTGCAGATTCTGTGATATATCTTTTGGGGCCTTAATTTAAGAAACTAAATCCTGATCATTTTCTGAAAATTCATAACAATATTCATCACAATATTACTTTCTTTCTTAATAATTTATAATTTATTTGTTTCTCACTTTCCTCTGAAGAAAGGCTGGCAGCAGGAACTGAAAGAACATTTACTTCATATGTAAAATTATTACCAAATTTGCTTCAATTCAGTGGTTGAAGCAGAGAAGAAATAGAATAAATTTGTCTTAGGGACAGATTTTCTGTTGTAGTTATCTATGCTGAAAGATTCAAATGAGAACAGAATTGTTTGCCAGTGACAGTTATAAAATCAAGATTCCTAAACCGAACTTAAGTGAGAAGCAAGACAAGAGTTGACATTCATGTTTTTCATGAGCCATCTGTAATAAGAAGTTTGCTCTGAGAAGTTACTGATTTTCCACAGAGTTTGGGGGTTTGTTTTCACCTCTTTTCCACAGAACAAAAATGAACAAAAATGGTTTGGTAAATTTCTCAGCTACCTATTTTTAATTTTTAATTTCTCCTTTTTTCCCACTAATCTTTACAAGTAGGCTTCTTATGCCTTTTTTTTTTTCACTTTTATTTCCCAGTAACCTGAGAGCCACAGACTCAGGACTGAACAGCAGCTCTGTGTATATTTTAGACCTTGTAATTAAACTTAACTTTGCTGAATATCGGTTTGTACATATCAATGCTACTTAAGAATCTCATTATTACTCCTTAGACCATTAAATAATAATGTCTCCTTCCACGTCCCTAGTGCAATTTTATTCCTTTTTTTTTTTAAAAAAAAAAGCTTTCTTCAGATTTCCTCAATTGATTTTATGAACAAAAGTATTACTTAATTAGTATTATTATCATTAGATTTAATTTCACTTTTGAAACAAAGTACATAATGTACTAAAAGTCACAAAAAAAGGAAAAAAAAAAAAGACCACAACAGCCAGTGATTAGAGGACAGTACAGACTGTGATCTGTAAGCCAAATAATATTTCTTCAACATTATAGAGGAGATCATATATTGACAAATCTTCTGCATCAATTTTTATTAAATTAGTGACTTACAATTGCAATATGCTCTATAGAACTACTGGAACATTTCATAATACAAATTGTAGAGGTTAAAAAGTCTTGTCAGAAAGAAGTTTCAAGACTTAAATGTTAACAGTATGAGGCTTCCATTCAATGGCAGGTTGTAAATTGAAAATGGTCTCAAAGGTGTGCAGTAAAAAAAGCCATAAAACTTATTAAGTTTTTTTTCTGATATCTATCCTTTAAACAGGATCTTGAAACAGTAACTATAATAGAAGAGTAAGAATTTGAGCACTTTGAGGGAGCTGTTTCCACTGGAATTTCTCAACTTTGTTCATACTGAATTATTTATACAGAAATAAACAGTAAACATTTTCATTGCATGATTTGACCATTCCTTCAACAAACATGATAGCATTAAAACCATTGAAAAGGAAAGATTTGTGTTACACCTGTGAAGTAATTTGTGTAATTAAGTTCCCTGCTCATATGGAAATGAGACAACACCTGAAGCATGGACTAAGTGCGAAATGAAGCTAGATAAGAACATGCATTACTTCAGAACACCACAGAAATGAAAAGCAACCCATATGCATCTGGGCTGCATTTTGTCAAGGCTGATGAACTAAACTGCAGCCCCAGAGGACAAGCATACTTTCCTGCACATGAGTACAGGGCTCACACTGACAAAAGCAGTAAAATGACAGCAGGTCAAGAAAACAAACACTTTAAAATTCAGTTTAAAATAAAGATAAACTGAGACATAGCAGTCTTTTCTAAACAACAACAAAACCAAACACACACTCCCGAAAGAACAAAGGAAAAAACCTGAATAAATAAATAAATACTTCAGCACTGAAGAAAGAAATATTGTTCTTTTCTTTCCATACTAGAAAGAGATACAATATTTGAATTTAATTAGGAGCAAACAGCCTTGATATTAGGTAGAATTTTGTAGTAGAATTATAACAACCTGGGACACCATTTAAAAAAGGTACAGCAATATGTAAGAGAACGAGGATTTAGACAATATCTACCATACTTGGCAGACTGTTCCATGAGAAGGGTGATTTTGCAGAAGAACTTTCTATTGTTTTTCCATTCTACCTTTTTATGAAAGATTTAATACTGATATTACATTAATTCTAATACCTAAATTGAGGACCAAGATATGAAGAAAGTGGATTTTTTTTTCTCATATGAGAACGTAGAGACGTTTATTAATAGAAACAAGACATAGCTATTGTGTTCTAATATATAGTGTTCCATTATTCCTTAATGTAAGGTCTCAAAAGCTTATTATTCACGGCTCATTTTTTTCCAGTGCTAATAACAACTTGTAAATGACACTGTATTTTCATTAAAAATCTCATTGTTTGGACTCAATTTTATTGGCATTTCATAAGCATTATACATCATAATGCACTGTATATTTGTGGATATAAAGAGTATTGATAGCAGTTCAATTGCAATGAACAGTTTAATAATTGCCTGTTAATTTGACTTTGAGCAGAAGTTTTTTGTTTTTTAAACTTGATCTGCTTCTAGATCATTAAAGCAATGATAGGCTGCTGCAGAATTTTTTTAGCATCTAATTAAAGATGCTGCTTGAATTATTCATGCATTATGGTCTTGTATGAATAATTTATGCAGAATTTCACTGGCAAAACTTCATTTTGAACTTCAATAAAACCTTAAACCTTATTATACTTTTCAAGGTCTTTCAAAATAATATCTCCATAACTTTTATAACCAATAATTACTAATTAATATTGTAAAATTAAAAACAGAAAATAAATTTAAGGTCTAGATTTGGTTCTTTAAAAAA
>NW_008614427.1:0-3194 GCF_000691845.1 Merops nubicus | reverse complement strand
AATTTAAAGTTGAATTTGTTTTTTTTAAAAAAAAAAAAAAAAAAAAAAAAATGAAGGTTGATTAGACAAGTTTTTCCTTAAAGCAGAATTGGAAATTTCAGTCAAATCAGAATAACACAGACTCAGCCCAAACAAGAACTGTGGACAAGACAGAGAGCAAGGGCTTATTGAGCATGATGGATCTGGACACAGAGTGTAAGAAGTTGACTTTGTCATAAATTTCACACTCTTGACTAAAATTTCATCCTCAAACTCACCCTTGAATTATTTTGTATAAGAACAGGTTTTAGAAACCTGAAAACTTCTGTGTTTCCAGATAAATTCCAAATGACTTGGTTCACTGGGCTTAGAGTGCTCTGCACAGATTGAGAAAGCAAGAGAAACCATCTGCATCTTTTCCTGGAAGGAAAAGTGTGCTCACAGGCAGGAAGGAAAAGTGCTGAATTCCACAACATAGGTCCCTTTTGCTAGTAGGGGAAAAAAAAAAAAAAAAAAAAAAGGCAAAATACAATTGCTTGTCTGTTGTATATACAACAGGGAATATCTGATAACAATTAAATACAGGCTGCACAGTGAATCTCAATTTGTTTTTATATTATTCCAGTTGATCACCCACGCAAAATATAATGTAGATTGTTCTTCTCCTGGCATCACAGCAACAACTTCTTAAGCGTGAACAAGCTGAGCTACTGGCAGACTGAACAGCTGTGTGGCACTTCAACACTTAAAGGTTATGGTGACTTGGCTGCTGAAAGTAATATTGCATAATATTAGAATGGCTTTGAGGTTTATGCGGTAAAGCCTGCCTTCCCCACTAACACTTGCTAAATCAGATGATAACACTGTTACACATATACATTATGCATGCTGTAAATTTTGCAAAAATTAAAGAAGTAGTCACCACTTTGCTGAAAAGGACTGCCTAAACTCACTGTCCTCATTTGTGGTAGAACAGAGCTGGTTCTGTTCAATGATGTTCCTTTTTGGTTAAATCTCATCTAATTTACTGTACTGTCAGAAGTTAGCAGCATATTTTCACAGTCTGCTTCTAGCAGCCATAGCGCGTAACGGTTAGAGTTACTGCCAGGGATTGGTGTGCAGACCAAGGCCACTGCTAAGCTTGGATCCCACACGGAGAGGGGCAGACAGTACAAGTTGCACCTGTAGGGAGGAGCAGACAAGAGAGGTGACCCTAAGATTCACAAATGAGTTAATCCATCCCATATCCATCACATTCAGTATAAAAGCTCAAGGATCACAAGGGTCAAGACCTTCCACCTCCCTTCTGCCTTCTTCCTCCCTTTGCTGCTCCTGCACTGGCTGGCATCCAAGGAGGACTCCATCCACCCTGCCTTTGATCCCCAGCCCTCTGTTCCTGAACCGAGCTCCAGAATCCAGCTCCTGCACCCAGCTGCCATCTGTGGCTGAGTCCAGCCTGGGACTTTTCCTGAGGGCCTGCTCCACAGCACTGGGGGTGACAGTGACATATTACTGTCGGGGCGGGGATTTGGGTTCAATAACTGGCTTTGTATATATTCCATTTTTATTATTATTATTAGTAGTAGTAGTATTTTCATTAAAGCTGATTTACTTTTCTAATCAGTAAGTCTCTCCCCCTTATTCCCTTTCTCCTCTGCTTTGTAGGGGAGGGGGGTTAACAGAGAGCATCTGTTACAAGTTTCGGGGCAGCCCTGACCCTAAACCGTGACACTCATGACACTCACCAAGACAGAGCCTGAGGAGAGGAATGCTTCTTGAACTCAGATCTTAATCCCAGTTTTATACAGAAAACTATATAGGAAAAGGAAAAAGTTCTCTTTATCGTTTTTGTTTGTTTGTTTGTTTGTTTGTTTTTTGTTTTTATCTGCTGGAAGAGAGTTTAAGTGTTTTTAGCTAAGAAGAGATCTTTAAGGCTCATGTCTTAAACAGAAAAGGTGAGTCTTGCATGACAAATTCATTGGTAAAAGTTTTACAGAAGTAAAATACCATATTTCATCCTGAAAAGGATTTCATGTTTATTTCAATAAGCACATTTTTTAATCTAGAGTTTCTTCAAAATATAGTTTTTGTGCAACATGATCACAACATCATTAGAATTTTACGTTTCATATTAATTTGCCTTGATTTTGAAGAGTCAAGTGCCAAGAGAAATCAACCTTCCAGGTTTTGTAAATACACTTTTCATTCCAGATTTTCTGCTGACTCCAAACCTATGGGAAACATATTCAGATGGCAACACCAGTACACTTTTTGTACTGCTTTGAAGCACCTGTGTACCCAGAGATACGTAATCAAACACAGAGTATGTGGTGTGAGGACACGTGTTACACAACCAGTAATCACCTTGTGCCCTGGTGCTGAACATTTGCACAAATATTCTAGACTCCTAAGGAAACATCCACTGCGACAAACACACCCACAAAAGATCTTTAACATCTCACCCAAATTCTAGCTGTCTACTTAACTGCATAAAAATTATGTGACTATCAAACTTCATCATAGAGAAAAAAGGGGAAATAATGAAAAAGCTATCAAATAAAGAAAAAAAAATACCTTGATATGTTATCACACTATAACAAAGAATAATTATTTTGAAATGAAAAAAAAAAAATATGGTTAAATCAATTTAAGTATATTATAATAGAATGAAGCTAGAGGAGAAGCAGAGGACACAATTAGCTTAGATTTTCAATGACACACTTGGATGAGATCATTAAAGGAAGCTGACAATAACCACACTGTGAACACTAGTATGAATTAGGAAGTGCTTAAGAACTAGGGAGCCAGAAGTAATAATTAACTTCTGTTCACCCACTACCTCCCTGCATGAACAGAAGTTAATATGCAGGTGTTCTAACATCAATTTGGGGGCTGCTTGGTCTCATTAAACTATAATATTCTGATGGCATTAAGCTTATACAAGTCACTAGGTAGATGCTTATGTTGAACGTTCATTTTCAGTTTATCTCACCTCAAGAAAGGTACAGAAGAAACAAACAATGCTCTGAGAAAGGTGTGTGTCTGGGAAAGGACAAGCCATCCAGTCTGTGGAAAAATTATTCATCATAGTAATATTCAAAACAAAAAAGAGTAAGATGAGATTCTGTAACAGCAAAGATATTCAGTATAAAACATTGATGCACAGCTAGAAAATGGGAAGCTAGAGTTCCCATATGTCACAATTTAGAATTATG
>NW_008614426.1:0-417 GCF_000691845.1 Merops nubicus | reverse complement strand
GGTTATCAACCCTTTGAATGGATCTTGGCTCAATGGGAAGATTTGAAGGTGATTCAAAAAATCAGTACAGCAACTTCCCCTAGTTTTAACACTTCCATTTGTACATTGATACCCGTAGATCGATGCCTGAATATGAAGGCCTTTTACCTCTGCCCGAGCTCCAATCCAGGAAAAACATATTGTAAAGTTCCTAACCAATATTATTGTGCTTATTGGGATTGTGTTACCATAGCCTCATCATGGGTTCCAACAGTACGACACAAATTTTTAACGGTGGATTGGAGACCCTGGGGTTGCATCTGCCCCCAGGCATGATTCCTCTGGGAGAATGGTTTTCGGCCCCAGACCTGTCCCTACTGGGAAAAAGGTCTTTTTTCCTTCTGATTGATAGGAGAGAAGCCCTTCATCATACTTGCC
>NW_008614425.1:8827-10832 GCF_000691845.1 Merops nubicus | reverse complement strand
CCCCACTTCTCCAGCCTGTCCAGGTCCACCTGCTGTTACCAGTATCAGCTCCTGCTGTCACCCACAGACACTTCATGCCTGCAAACAGTCACGTTTATCCCATGAGCTGAGACATCACCCAGCACCATCTGTGTTGGGGTTTATTGCTTTTCCATCTGTTGCTACATTTTCTGGTCCTCCAAGGAGGCTCTGGATGCTTTAGTTGCTCTGTCTTCCTGCTGCTTTTGGAGGCAGAGAAGGAAGAGCTGGGAACTGAACACCCCTCTTGTCCCTGTGTGGAGTTCTCCTGAGCCCCACCCTTCACTCCAATGGCCTGGACGTGGGTGGTCTCCTCCCCTGCCTTTATTTGAGGATGCTGTGGGAGAGGATGGGGCAGCACCTTCTCTTTGAGCTCACTGGGAATGAAATCAGGGAATCATTCAGGCTGGAAAAGACCTCTAAGATCGAGTTCAACCATCAACCCAACACTCCCATGACCACTAAACCATGTCCCCAAGTGCCACATCTACATGGTTTTTGAACCCCTCCAGGGATGGGGACTCCAGCACCTCCCTGGGCAGCTTCTGCCAGGCTGGAGCCATGGCCAGGGCTGGGATCTCTCACCCCTAGGATGCAGCAGGACAAAAGTCTCAAAAAAGAGACAAAAATCTCTTTTGGAGACTACTTTGGCCCCAGATCCATAGATCCACGGGCCATTCCTTTTCAGCTTGTAGATCCTGGTGCTTCTCAAACCACCCAGCTCAGTCTGGGGGCTGCAGCTCCCTCGTTTTTGGGGGGAAGAAGGAGATCAGGGTATTTCTCCTCAGCCTGACCACAGGTTTCTCCTCCAGGTCGGCGACGTGACGAACAAGAAGCCTCAGCGCCTGGTGACCCAGTTCCACTTCACCAGCTGGCCTGACTTTGGGGTCCCCTTCACCCCCATCGGGATGCTGAAGTTCCTGAAGAAGGTGAAGACCTGTAACCCTCAGTATGCTGGAGCAATAGTGGTGCACTGCAGGTATGTCCTGCTCGTGGCTGACCTCAGCCTCTCCCGGTCGCTTGGGAAGTGTCTCCTACTCAATACTAAAAGGATTTGCCTTTCAGTCAGGCCTTGGGTTTTATTTTTAGTTAGCTTTTCCTAAATGTTCCACATGGGAACATCCAAAAAAATGCATCTGACTTGGAGGAACTTTATGGATTCAGCGATGGGATGGTGTTAAAACTCATGTTGAGGGCTCAGTGGGTTGGCTGGACACTGAGGGAGCCAAGCTAAGCACCAATACTGGGCATTGGTGGCACCTCCCTTGGCTCTCCACTGCCCTGGGCACATCCCTTATTGTCAGAAGACACTACTCAGCATGCCTGGGAGTGAGGACCATGGTGTTTGGCCTCATGAGGAGCAGTTTCAGGCACAGCAGCAAGGCTTGGGGAGCCACAGAGGCTGCCCACGTTTCCATAAGAGGAGGCCCCATGGTTAAAGGCAGAGATGATGATCACATCTGCAAGCTCCGAGGTCCATCTCTCCTTTCTTCTCAGAGGGCAGCTGATGAAAGGGCTTTGTCTTTCTGTAGAGTCTGCTGGCCTCACTGAATCATAAAATCATTAAGGTTAAAAAGAACCTCTGAGATCAAGTCCAATCATCAACCCAACAGTACCATGACCACTAAACCATGTCCCTCATCTTTCTTATTCCCCTTAATGGTTGACTTACCAGCACAGAAACAAGACTTCCCCATGGGCTCATCTCCATGTGCTTATGGAACCAGAGAGTCATTTGGGTTGGAAGAGGCCCTTAGATGATTGAGTCCAACCCTTCCCCAATCCCTGCCAGGTCCCCACTGCCCCGTGTCCCTCACACCAATCTCCACAGCTTGGAAACCCCTCCAGGGGTGGGGACTCCACCACTGCCCTGGGCAGCCTGGCACAGGCCTGGACAGCCCTCAAGGGGAAGAAACCTCAACCTCCTCTGGGGCAACTTGAGGCCCTTTCCTCTTGTCCTGTCCCTTGTCCCTTGGGAGCAGAGACC
>NW_008614425.1:8157-8616 GCF_000691845.1 Merops nubicus | reverse complement strand
GCTTTCGAGGTCCAGCCTCCCCAGTGCCCAGCCCAGGGGGACAATCCTGCCCTGCTCCTGCTGGCCATACTAGTGCTGCTCCAGGCCAGGATACACGTGGGCAGCAGTGACGGAGGGTGGCAGTGAGGCTGGCAGGCACGGTGGGCAGCTGGCAGAGCAGGCAGCCCACAAGGACTCAGAAGGCCTTGGCTGGCTCAGGGTCCCTTTGGCTCACCCCGGGGACCTTGCTGTTGACTCCGTGTGCCCCTCAGCCAGCGCTGCCCCCCGGGCTGAGACCTCCCTCCCCTCCACACCCCATTTTCCCATTCCCTGGGTGCCGGGAAGCCTCGGGCCGGCTGCTGGGGCCGTGCAGCTGCAGCAGCAGCTCTGCTGCCCTGACTTGGGGTGCCCCCCGTGCCGTTTCAGCGCCGGGGTGGGGCGCACGGGCACCTTCATGGTCATTGATGCCATGCTGGACAT